>NC_041231.1:55105161-55126047 GCF_002837175.3 Physeter macrocephalus | reverse complement strand
AAAACCCAATCGAAAAATGGGCAGAAGACCTAAACAGATATTTCTCTAAAGAAGACATACAATACAGATGGCCAAGAGGCACATGAAAAGATGCTCAACATCACTAATTATTAGAGAAATGCAAATCAAAACTACAATGAGGTACCACCTCACAACAGTCAGAATGGCCATCATTAAAAAGTCTACAATGAAAGCAACCTAAATGTCCATCGACAGGTGAATGGATAAAGAAGATGTGGTACATATATACAATGGAATACTACTCAGCCATAAAATGAACGAAATAATGCCATTTGCAGCAACACGGATGCAACTATAGATTATCATACTAAGTGAAGTCAGAAAGAGAAAGACAAATACCATATGATATCACTTATATGTGGAATCTAAAATATGGCACAAATGAACCTATCTATGAAACAGAAACAGACTCACAGACAGAGAGAACAGACTTGTGGTTACAAAGGGGGAGGGGAGGTGGGGAAGGGATGGATTGGGAAGTTGGGGTTAATAGATGAAAACTATTATATATGGAATGAATAAACAACAAGGTCCTACTGTATAGCACAGGGAACTATATTCAATATCCTGGGATAAACCATCATGGAAAAGAAAAGAAAGAATGTAGAGGACTTCCCTGGTGGCTCAGTGGTTAAGAATCCTCCTGCCAATGCAGGGGACACGGGTTCGAGCCCTGGTCCGGGAAGATCCCACATGCCGCGGAGCAACTAAGCCCGTGCGCCACAACTATTGAGGCTGTGCTCTAGAACCCGCGAGCCACAACTACTGAGCTCACATGCCACAACTACTGAAGCCCATGCGCCTAGAGCCTGTGCTCCGTAACAAGAGAAGCCACCACAATAAGAAGTCCGTGCACCACAGTGAAGAGTAGCCCCCACTCAACGCAATTAGAGAAAGCCCGTGCGCAGCAACAAAGACCCAACGCAGCCAAAAAAAAAAGCATATATGTATATACTGAGTCACTGTGCTATACAGCAGAAATTAACGCAACTCTGTAAATCAACTATACTTCAATTAAAAAAATAAATTTTAAAAAAACACAATTACTCTGGGAGTAAAAAACACATTTTGTGCACGGAACATAGAAGGCAAGAGGGTCATCATATCTTCAACTCAGAAGATACCAAATATAAGGCAAAAGAATAGTATCATTTTACACAATTAACCCATTATTAAATTTTCACTTACTCCAAAAGAGTCAGAGGATAGGTAATGATCAGCAGGATGTAAAGACTTTGTTATCCTAAACAAGTTTTAAGCCACAAAGTCAAATCTGCTGAATCAGTGATATAATAGTTGACTTGAAGACATATTTTAGTGTCTAAAACTTTGCTAAATCATCTTAGAAATGTTTGAGAACTGGAATAACTTAATTATTCTTACCTTTGCAGGCACTCAAAATCATACCACCTGAATTTTGCACTTCATCAAATTTGCCAAGTATCATTTCTAATCTGGGAATAAAGAATAAATTTTGTTTGTTTTACATACAGTTTTAATTAGAAACAATTTCCTTCACCATCTCCCTGAGAAAAAACAATTCCAAGGATTCAGTTAGCTCTATACAACTCTCTTTTACAATTAACTCATTGAAAGCAGACACAAAATGCATCTCTTCAGTAGAGCAAAGCAGTCAAACACAGGTAGCACTCTACACACTCGCAGGTATATATGTGAAAAGGTAACCTTCAAGGGTAGGGGTTTACGATGTATGAAATAAATAAGCTACAAGGATATATAGTACAACACAGGGAATATAGCCAATATTTTATAACCATAAATGGAATATAACCTTTAAAAATTGTGAATCACTGTGTTGTACCCCCGAAACTTATATAATATTGTACCATCAACTATACCTCAGTTTTTAAAAAAAGATAACTTTCACACAAAGCAGTTTCATATTTTCATCGTAAAATTATTTCCCCAAACCCATCAAAAATATTGGGTTGGCCAAAAGGTTCATTCGGTTTTTTCCATACGATGGCTCTAGTAGCACTTAGTTGTTTTTAACGTCATTCAAAACAATTTTGTTAGACTGTATGTGACAGCTGTTATACCAGCGTGCATTTAAAAAAAGACATCAAAATTGGTGAATTTTTGTGTAGCCATTTTAACACTGAAGATGGAAGACAAAAAAGCAACATTTTTGGCATATTATGCTTTATTATTTCAAGAAAGTAAAAACGCAACCGAGATGCAAAAAAAAGATTTGGGCAGTATATGGAGAAGGTGCTGTGACTGATCGAACGTGTCAAAAGTGGTTTGCGAAGTTTCATGCGGGAGATTTCTTATTGAACTATGCTCCACAGTCAGGCAGACCAGTTGAAGTTGACAGCGATCAAATCGAGACATTAATTGAGACCAATCAACATTGTTCTCAACACAGGAGATAGCTGACATACTCAAAATATCCAAATCAAGCACTGAAAATCATTTGTACCAGTTTGATTATGTTAATCACTTTTATATCTGCGTTTCACATGAGTTAAGCGAAAAAAACCTTCTTGACCGTATTTCTGCACGCGATTCTCTACTTAAACGTAATGAAAACGTTCCATTTTTAAAACAAATTGTGATGGGCGATGGCAAGTGGATACTGTACAATAATGTGGAATGGAAGAGATCGTGGACAAGTAAAATGAACCACCAACAACCACACCAAAGGCCGGTCTTCATCCAAAGAAGGTGATGCTGTGTATATGGTGGGACTGGAAGGGAGTCTTATGTTATGAGCTCCTTCCAGAAAACCAAACGGTTAATTCCAACGAGTACTGCTCCCAATTAGACCAACTGAAAGCAGCACTCGACGAAAAGCGACAAAAGAAAACACATGATCTTCCATCAGGATAACATAAGACGGCATGTTTCTTTGATGACTAGGCAAAAACTGTTACAGCTTGGCTGGGAAGTTCTGATTCATCTGCTGTATTCACCAGACATTGCACCTTTGGATTTTCATTTATTTAGGTCTTTACAAAATTCTCTTTATAGAAAAAATTTCCACTCCCTGGAAGACTGCAAAAGGCACCTGGAACAGTTCTTTGCTCAAAAAGATAAAAAGTTTTGGCAAGATGGAATTATGAAGTTGCCTGAAAAATGGCAGAAGGTAGTGGAACAAAAGGGTGAGTACGCTGTTCAATAAAGTTCTTGGTGAAAATGAAAAACGTGTCTTTTATTTTTACTTAAAAACCAAAGGCACTTTTTGGCCAACCCAATACTTTAGTTCCAACCTTATAATGAATCTACTCAGTAACCAAGACATTTTTTAAAAGTACATAAAAATCATGCTAAGGAAACTTAAGGCAAACATAAAAACAATGAAATATGTCAGAAATTAAAGTGATGCTGATATGACTGATAATCTGATGTTTTTCCTGTTAACCTATTTTAATTCAACAGCAATTCTATTAGCACTTCTGATTTTATATTCAGAATAATACACTTCTACTATCACTTTTTTTAAAAAAAGTGTTTCTTATTACAAAAGCAATGTATACTCATTATAGAAGAAAATTAGGAAATATAAACAGGAACAAAGAAAAAAACCACAATCCCACCATCCAGAGAACTTACTTAACTGCACGCTTTCCGATGTTTTATATTTATATATAATTTTTTTTCAGACCATGATCATGGGATCATGCTGACAGCACTATTTTTTACTTTCCAATATTATATCATGCTATGATTTATTCTTTTTTCTTAAATTTATTTATTTATTTATGGCTGCATTAGGTCTTTGTTGCTGCACACAGGCTTTCTCTAGTTGTGGCGAGCTGGGGCTACTCTTCATTGCGGTGCACAGGCTTCTCATAGCAGTGGCTTCTCTTGTTGTGGAGCATGGGCTCTAGGCGCGCGGGCTGCAGCAGTTGTGGCACGCGGGCTCTAGAGCGCAGGCTCAGTAGTTGTGGCACACGGGATTAATTGCTCTGTGGCATGTGGGATCTTCCTGGACCAGGGCTCGAATCTGTGTCCCCTGCAGTGGCAGGCGGATTCTTAACCACTGTGCCACCAGGTAAGTCCCACTATGATTCTTAAATTATAACTTAGAGATTTGGGTTAAGTCGTTAATTGCCAAATGTTTTTCTCACATCAATGGTTCTGTCATGATTTCACTTCTAAAACCTTAGTTAAGCCTTGGTCCACATCCTGTCATTTTTTTACTTGTAAATTGAGGATGAAAATACTGCTTGGTCTAAAAAATTTTTTTTTAGTTGAAAACCTTCTAGGAATTCATTATAATGGAATTTCTAAACCTTAACCTCAGCTCTTACCCCCATTAAATTCAACAAATATTCACACATTTGAAAGCACTGCAGTCAAAAGATACAGGTCCCTTCATCCTACAAAGTAGTTACCTTCCAGAGAATTGAGCAGACACTAGACAGGCTGCCCAGAGACAAGATGGACAAGATGAGACAGGGGAGGGAAAACTGGAATTGGAAGATGGGACTTCAGAATGAAGACCAGACAGCCCAGAAACAGAAAGGAGAGGATTTAGGAAAGCTCTCTGGGAAAAATGCAGAACAAGATGTTAAGAAGCATGAAATTAACACTCAGCTAGCTATTCAGTAGCAAAAAGGGAGTAGGAAACTAAGGGCTGGAAGCTCTGAGAGAAAAGACGGTTGGTAAGGAATTGAGGTGGGACAGATAAAATATACAGCAAGGAATGCAGATACAGGCAACTTTAATGGGAAGAGGGGTCAACTGAAAGACCAGGCAAATATAACAGTAACAGGGAGAAAGAAAGGAAAAAGAAATAATAAAAAGCTATTATAAAATAATAATACAGCTATTTAGAAAAACAAGCTTATTCATAATGGAGAATCATTACACATATAATCTGATGGAAAAGGAGGAAAGGAACAATGTAAGAGTAGAAAGAAGAGACTGGGATCTCTTAAGTAATTCAGGAAGAAAAAGAATTTAGGAAATTCAACAGAAGGCAAATACAACAGAGGCTGGAATACCCAAAACACAACTTAGGAGGCCAAAGAATAGAGGCCTGTAAAGCTCTGGAAGGTTCTGATTCAGGATAGGATAGAGAACAGTAAAGCACTAGGATAAAATTGGAAAAGCAACTCTATCCAAAGTCCATATTTAAGTTTAGAGTCATAATAATAAATCGCAAGTACAATATGAAAGAGGTAATTAGGTATCTCAGAACTTATCTTTTTTTATAACAGCCAATTATTGAGATAAAACTCATACCATATAATTCACCCCTTTAAAGTGCACAATTCAATGGTTTTTAATATAAAACCAGAGATGTACACAATTTCAGAACATCATCATCATCCCAAAAAACAACCCTGTACCCATTAGCAGTCACTCCCCATTTCTCCCAATTTCCTCAGTCCTACGCAACCATTAATCTAACTTCCTTTCTATAGATTTGCCATATCTGGCCATTTCATATAAATGAAATCATCCAATATTCCAGCCACTCTGGAAAACTGTCTATGAATATCAACTAAAGGTAAACATACCCTATGGCCCAGCAATTCCATTCAAATATATTCCAAGAGAACAAATACGTAAGTATACCAAAAGACATGCATAAGAATGTTTCTAACAACATTAATTCATAAATGCTAAAAAATGAAAACAACTCAGAAGTCCATCAACAGTATGGATTCATAAAGTATGACCTCCTCATTCAAAGGAGAACTATAAGGCAATGAAAATGAACAACTATAGCTGGATCCAACAACCCAAATGAATCTTAAAGAGATAATGTTAACTGAAAGAAACAAGACACAAAAAGTATACACTATATGATTCCATTTATATAAAATTCAAACAGAGGCAAAACTAACGTATGGTGATAGAGTCAGGATTATGGTTACTTCTGGGAAGGAGAGAAAAGACAAGGATTAAGAAAGATTTGGGGAGGATTCTGGAATCTTGTAATGTTCTACTTCTTCACCTGTGTGGGAGATACATGTGTGTATTCACTTTGTGATAACTTACAGAGCTGCATACTTACAATTTATGCACTATTCTGTATGAATGTCAAAATTGAACAAAAATTCTAAATACTTTAAAAAAACATAATCTCAATATAAATTTAAAAATATATAATGTAACATATATACATACACTCACAAAATATATCAATATACGTTAATACCATTTCTTTCATTAAATGATACAGAATTTATTCAAATAAAATTCTTGTTAACCCTGGAAGTAGAAAGCAAATGAATAAATAAGTAAACAAAATGCATATTTTTTAGACGACCTTATTACCTAAAAAATAATTCATACTGGAAATAATCTACGTGGTAAGAGAGGCAGCCAGATCTGATGAGACTTATGTAAATAGAACACACCACCACCTATGAAGTAGTCTTGCTCCTCCTGCCACCCCCCACCGAAAATCTGATCAAGCCTATAGATCCAACTACCAATTTACAGGATATAAAGACAGAAGAACACATTAAACCACACCACAGGAAAAGAATTAGTAATATCCAGGATATGGGAAACCTTTCAGGGTAAACTACCCAACTTATTCAATAAATAAAACACAAGGGAAAAAGTATTTGGGGGTACACAAAGATTTAAACAGGCTTGTAATACATATCAACTAACTGTTGGACTTTATCTGTATACTGATTCAAACAAGCTGTTAAAATATATACATACAACATTTATAAAACATTATGACATTTATGAAAATTTGAACCCTAACTGGATATTTGATATTACAGAATTATTTGCAAAAAAATGTAAGGTGTGATAATTGCATTGTGGTTGTGATTGGAAAAAAAAATTTTTTTCCCTTTAGAAATATAATGAATAACAAAAAGGACCTACTGTATAGCACAGGGAATTATATTCAATCCCTTGTAATAACCTATAATGGCACAGAATCTGAAAAAGATTATATACATGTATATATATGCATATAAACTAAATCACTTTGCTGTAAACCTGAAACACTGTAAATCAACTATACTTCAGTGAAAAAAAATTTAAAAATAAAATAAAAAGAAATATATTTAATAATTACAGATGAAATGTTATGAGTTGGATTTGCTTGAAAATAATACAGGACAAGAGTAAGTAGGTAAAGGTGTAACAAACAAAACTTTCCACAAGTTAGTTATTGAAGATGGATAATAGTTACATGAGGTTCATTATACTATCCTGTCTAGAACAGTATAGAATCTTAAGAATTTTTAAAACAGTAATAACCTACATGTCCTTTTATATCTTTTGAATATTAAAGCATTCCAGAAAATTGAACCTATTTTAAATAAGCATGTGAAATTAAAACCTTTAAAACCATTGGCAAAAAAATAAATTTAGCAAGACTTACCTAGCAAGGGGAATTCCTCTCTTATAAAGGTCCATTCTCACTTTCTCTCCCACATGTCTATAAATCTCCACCACAGCCAATATTGCAGCATCTCTAACCTGCCAAATAATTCAGAACTTTAAAAACTTACATGAGACACACAATAAAATACTTCACCTCAAGGTAACATTAAATTCACAGACCAACTTGAAGCTCCAAGTTGGTTTTGATGCCTCTAAACCCCTGGGAGATTATGGCAGGTCATTAACAAAAACCAAGACGACCTGCCAAGAAACCTCTAGAGAAACCTTGTAAAAGTTTTACAGAAATCTAAGAAACATGTAAATAAATGTGGCTTTTAAAAAATCTTCTATTTGTAATAATATTGTATAAAGAACTGATAATAACTATATGAGTACAAATCATTATCATGGTTAACATATTTTCGTAGAATAAAACTGCCTTTCAAGAATGTGGCCTGAATGCAAACAGATAATTATACACCAATGTGCACAGCATCATTATTCACAATAGCCAAAAGGTGGAAACAATCCAAATGTCTATCCATGGATGAATGGATAAACAAGATGTGGTATATACACACAATGGTATATTATTCAGCCTTAAACAGGAATGGAGGGAAATTCTGACACATGCTACAACATGGATGAACCGTGAAGACATTATGCTAAGTGAAATATGCCAGATACAAAAGGACAAATACTGTATGGTTCCACGTTTATGAGTAGTCAAATTTATTTACAGAGAAAGTAAAACGTGGCCACCAAGAGCTGAAGGACTAGGGGAAATGAGGAGTTATTGTTTAATGGGAAGAGAGCTTCAGCTTGGGAAGATGAAAAAGTTCTGGAGATGGGTGGTGGTGATGGCTGCACAACAATGTCAGTGTACTTACTGCCAATGAACTGTACACTTTAAAAAGGCTGAAATGGTAAATTTTATGTTGTGAATATTTTACCACAATTAAAAGAAAAAATAAATGTGGCCTAAATACAGGAATGTGGAAGACAGCTTTTAGTTCCTTTGCATAGCTCACTGTCGAAGGGCAAATGAAGAGACAGCAGAACTCTCTGCAAACCTCTAGAGGCGGAGCTAGGGCCTAAAAGCAGGGAAATATCCAGGGTCATTCCAAATGCCCAAGCTGTGCCAAAAGGATTACAGCCAAGATTCAACTCCACCACAAAGGACAAGGTCCAGAACACACCCCTGTATTATGCCTATAGTATTTGAAGCTCAGGGAATGAAATTTCCAACAAGTGATATACCACTGGCACAAACAGGGTTATGACTGTTGCAAAAGTTGTTATGCAGGAATGAAAAGGAAGCTGACAGTCTGCCCTCACAATTAGCTTACAGGAGGACTAGAGAAGGAAATTCAGGTTCTTTGTTACTCAATCTTTCAAACTCAAAAACTATCCTTTAAGTCCCATCTATCCTTAATACTAGCCAAACAGCTAACAAACTTAAGCTACGTTTGTGAATATAATGTATTCTTAAAAACTAAATGTGGTAGACTTTAAAAGGAAAAAATGAAGTGGAATCTTGATTTTACCACCCCCCTCCACCCTCTCCCTTCTTTTTAAAAATGGAATAAGAGCATTAGAAAATAAGAGGTGGCTAAAAAATTAGTCAGTGCTTAAATGTAGATAAAATTTTACCTGACTGTTGGAATCTCCAAATAGGATACACAAATGTGGTACCAACTTGCTGAGGACTAGCGGCTGAGCCCCAAAACTAAATATAATTTGAAAAAAAAATAAAGAGAATTTGGTTTTAATCAAACAGTAAACAAAATATCCTTATACTTTTATCTGTCTCAATAAGACAAATATGGTGGATAGCATGGGCACACATCATTAAAATATGAAGGATATGAGACACAAGCAAAACCTAATTCTAAACAATGTGAGATATGTAAAATTGAATAATCATGACTGACAATGAAAACTGTCAACACATGATCCAGCAGAGCAAAATGTTCAACCAATGGCACTCTTAAACCTAGCAACCTATCAATCACTTACAAAATCTGAGTTTTTGCATTAAAATACTGTTTTTTTAGACTCTGGGTCTCAAACAAATTTGCATTCCAGTACAATAAGTAAATTAAAAGATCTTTATTTATGCTTATTAATATTTTGATGAGGTCATGGGTTGAAAGCAAATGACAAGACAGCCAAAAACTATGAAAGTTGTGCAGACTGAATGCACTTACAAGCTCTAGATGGCAGAAAGGACCATAGAGGAGTAAAAGAAAATAAAATGAAGGTATAGTTAGAGAAAAGGAAGTAACACTACAAAAAAGTTGAAAGCTACTATATATTACCTATCTTGTTGCACAGAACTTGAAAAAATAATCCAGAAAGAGAACAAAAGCCCTAGTTTACAATTTCTTCAGGCTGGAGTTCTGAGCTCTGTGGCATCTATGCTGTCAGAGCTCTGCACACTGCTGTCAGCTTCACTGTCTGGTTACCTGGGGGAATCTTATTCAGTCTATGATTTTGGTAACCACCTGCACTGCTCTAGAAAACCTAGGGCCAACTGGCAAAAGGGGGCTGGGGAAAATGGCTACAATTGTTGAAATACCACTGAGTTTAAAAAACTTCCAAACTGGGTCCAGAACAGAGGTAGATCCTAAGTTATATCAGCACATTTGTTATATGACCATCTATTTGGGTGGCAACTATTAACATACTAAAGAGAAAAAAAGAAACTCTTCTTATCAATGACTAATAATTTTAAATTAACAACATGAAAGATAACAACATACATAAAAAAAATTAACAGTTAAAGCTATCAAATAAAAAAACTCTGGTGCCAGAGATAAATTAATAACTATTTAAAATTTGTTATTTCCATAGCTTTCCTTGAGCTTTGTGAAATGGATTTTGCTTTTTTTTTTAGAAAAATGAAAAACATACTCCAGTAATCATAAAACTTACATGTTTAATGTTTCAATAAGACACAGACACACGCCTTCTCGAGATCGAAAATTCTTGTGCTTAAAACCAGAAGCCAACTGTTCCCAAATGTACTATTTGAAAGAAAAGTAAACATGTATAACAAAAAATTAAATTACTCATGTTATAATCTTTTATCTATTCTCAACTGTACTACCAACTTTATTGGTAGCTAAATTTTCCCACAGATTTCTCTACAAGTTTTTCTAAGCCAAATTTGCACTGATGCTGCTCTCACCCATTTTTAAATATCTTAATCACATTTTTAATTTTTATTTTATATCTTTCACTTTAGATTTCAATTATTCTCAGAAAAACTGTGTCCAACATTTAAAAACCTTAAAATTTACAACGACATATAATTTCTTCTAAACTTTAGAAACCGTCAATAACAATGTTACCATTATAAGCCTAGTAGTATTGTAAGCATTTAAAAGGTCCAATGTTGCCTAGCAACTAGTACAGACTGTCACATGGAACAGGCTTTTTCAGTTTTTTATAATTCAGGGGTTTTTTTCCTTTTAACACTGGATCCAAATACAGAAACATAATCATTCTATTGTTATCCACTATAATCTTTTTTTTTAAAAAAAGCATAGATAAACCTATACAAACAATCTAAAACAAATATATGGGTTTGTTATAAGAAGAAATTCAACTTTTTCTAAACATATAGCCAATTGTCCCAATCAATGCTTTCTCCACATTTAAGAAACACCACCCTTACCATTTACTAAATTAATGTGTACATACACACATACTCTCACACATACACACAAACCCCTACTCCTGGACTCTATTCTCCCTGGACTCTATTTTAGTTCTACTAATATTATCTCCCTCTGCCAAACTTTCTGGAGGGTAACTTGTCAGTTTACCAAAAAAGTCTTAAATGTGAACAACCTGATCCAGCAACACTGTCTCTGGAACTCTGTTCTATAATTACATTTATGTCCAAAGACACATGTACAAGGATGCTCTTTACAGCACTCAAAATAACAGCATGTCAAAAACAAGTTAAAATTTGAACTGCTAAGCAAGTGTCAAAGGATACCCATTAAATTATAAGGATTATATACATATCTTTATACTCTACAGTATAAAAAATCTGAGGAAGTTTACTTTCACTACTATTTGGATTTTTTATAAAACATATGTAATACAATTCTTAAACTGTATTTTAAATGATAACACATAGTATCACTATATTTTGTAAATTCTGATTTTTTTCCCACTTAACATGAGCTACTCTTTTTTATTTTTTTAAAAATAAATTTATTTATTTATTTTTGGCTTCAATGGGTCTTCGTTGCTGCGCAAGGGCTTTCTCTAGTTGTGGCGAGCGGGGGCTACTCTTTGTTGTGGTGCACAGGCTTCTCATTGTGGTGTCTTCTTTTGTTGCGGAGCACGGGCTCTAGGCATGTGGGCTTCAGTAGTTGCGGCACATGGGCTCAGTAGTTGTGGCGCACGGGCTTAGGCGCTTTGCGGCATGTGGGATCTTCCTGGACCAGGGCTCGAACCCGTGTCCCCTGCCTTGGCAGGCGGATTCTCAACCACTGCGCCACCAGGGAAGCCCCCGACATGAGCTACTCTTTAAATCTTTGTTTATGTGTCAATTTATTTTTACTCCTCTTTCAAAATACGTCCGTAAGGGCAATTTTTTTCTACCATATTCATAAAACACAGGTCACCATCATCTAATATATGCCTTATATAATTAGTAACCATCTGTTAAAATTAGAAATTTTCTCCTTGTTTCAGTAAGAGTTGCAGAAATTCATATAACATTCAGTAGTTCTCAAAATAAGCTTTCTCACTGAACATTGTATTGTTTGTAGGTAGCAAAAACCAGAAAATCCTAACAAATAGTATAATCAGTACATTGTCAAATCACTTAGATCTATGAGTTAGCTTTTTGAAAAAGCATTAAAGAATAGAAAAATAAGAAAAAGGAAAGCAAAAAAATCAAAAAATTAAATATTGACACTTTATCTTAAATTTCAACTTCTTTAAAGCATTAGCAATAATTTACTGTTTAAAATTTTAGCTTTTATGTCCCTGGGGTTTTACTGACTTGCAGTGATTACCATCTATCTTTACTGTTATTTAATCATTAATTAGCAAAATCTGAATTCTAAAATGTAGGCCTACCATAGGTGGTGCTACTTGATCCATTAACTTCAGTATCAGAGTCTGAGCTTCATCTCGAACCTTGTCTTTGGCATCTCCCATTCTGTCTATTAAAGCTACAATAACTAGAGAAATTAAGGGGGAAAAGAATAAATATTTATAATTCATCTCCATTATAAACTGTATTTTACAAAATTACAAACACCAATTATTTCCATAAGTGAAAAGTTATAAGGTAAGCAAATTGTTTCAAGTTCTTTACTCATGAGTCCAATCAAAAATAAATGAGAAGCAAGTTTCAAAAGAATACATACAGTATGACATCCACTTATAATAATAATGTTCAAAAAACAGGCAAAACTTAATATTATTCTGTTTAGAGATACATATAGACGGTTAAGCTCTACAGACCAACAGGGAGCGATTATCCCAAAGGTCAGGACAGCAGTCATCTCTGGTAGAGGGTGGGAGGTGTCATCAGGAAATGCACAGGGAGCATATAAGGAACTGGCAGAGCTCTAGTTCTTTGACCTGGGCACAGGCAGGTGTTGGTTTTACAGTTATTCTTTAAATTGTACATGCTCGATATGTATTATTCTATAGGTACAACATATTACTCAAATGACAAAAACAAAGCACGGGTCCATGGGATTGAGGTCTTTCTCTACTACGTCCAAGACCTTGACACTATTCCATGAAAGGAGGCAGGAAAGGCAGGTTAGAGTCCATTCTTAGAGAGTTTTCATGAAACAGGTTGCTGTAACTATAAATCAACAAAGCACCACAAAGAAATCACATCTATTGGGTGTGGGGGGAAGGAAACGGGAGGGGGGCTTGAACTGAGGTTATGGTTTCTAAAGTCAGCCCATAGGGCAAAAACATCTCATAGTCAAAATTACCTTTTTGTAATCCCTTAAATTACCACTACCACTCAGTGTAGTATTACTACGTGTGTGACCAAACTAATCTTTTTGTCTTTATCTCCTCAACCCATAAATATGTGCAGCAGTACTCACCTCAGAAGATTACTGAAATATATGTAAACAACTCAGAGAGTGAAGGACACTGGGAAAGCATTCAATGTGTCTCTAGTTTATTTATAAACACATATAATTAAATGTGTATGTAATGTAATGCAAATGTATGCTGCAATGTTAACATTGTCTATAACAAAACAACCAGAACTGATATAATAATCAACAACATTTAAGGAAAGAAGGAACATATCCTTCTGGAAGAAAATGATTCGAGTGAGAAGCCAACCATGCAAAATGGAAAGATCATCCAAAAATCTAAGCTTAATCAAGGAAATGATTGTGTAAGAAAACAAAGTCCTTGTCATAAAAATCATAAGCCTAATCATGAGGCAACTGAAGTATCTGTCAGTTGAAACAATATAAATCCTTCTCATTTTGCTTAGATGTATTATTAACACTAGAGAAATTCATCTATATCTACAGGATTGGCTATTGTGGGACTCATTCTGATAGCTTCTGACAGACAGAAGACAATACTAAACACTAGTAAATGTTAGATATTATTATGTACTAAGCACTGAATTATCTCACTTAATCCTCATAACAATCCTATGAAACAGAGTAGGCCCGTTTGATAGAGAAGGCCCAGAGGGATTAAATACTTTGACCAAGGTCACACAAGTAGCAAATAGTGAAATCAGGATTTAAGTAATCTACACAGTGTTAGGCTACAGTCATAACTACTTCCATTTATTTGTGACTGAGGTGGTGTGTGTGTGTGTGTGTGTGTGTGTGTGTGTGTGTGTGTGTGTGTGTGTGTGTGTGTGTGTGTGTGTGTTAACAACCACATAACAATAATGAAACAAAAAATAGACACTTCATTCCTGAGAGGTAGAGTTTAACTCCAAAAGAAAATAAAGGGACTTCTCTGGTGGTCCAGTGGTTAAGACTCTGTGCTTACACTGCAGGGGGCACGGGTTCGATCCCTGGTTGGGGAACTCAGATCTTGCATGCCGTGTGGCGCAGCCAAAAAAAAAAAAAAATTTTGGCCCAAACAGGGCTCACTTCAATTTAAAAACTAAAATTTGTAAAACATAAACAACTAAAACAAAAAACCTCACACTATGTAAACTTAAGATTTACAGCTATTAAATTAAACAAAAAAATTCATAATTTTTTTCCTTTTTAACATGTAAACTCTTGGAGTCAAACAGAACAAGATTTATTTCTAGCTCTACTGGTTATTTAATTATGCAAGATAGTAAACTTCTCTAACTTCAAAGTTTCTCTGGCTGTAAAATAAGGAGGGATCCAGGTCTATACCTCACACAACTAGTGAGAGAAAAAGTAAAACTGGTAAAAAGCACCTGTGGCCAAGCCCATAATAACCATTCAGAAGTGTTAGCACTATTCCTTAAAGATCTGTAGATAATGAACATGCAATCAATAATTATTGGGAATACAAACCAGAGCTTTTCACTCTGTAAACTCTCAAAAAAACCTTGATAAACAAACAAATACATCTATCATAGACTGGAATTTGGACAGTGAAACATGGAAGAAGTCTGAAGCATAGGTGTTAGCATATTTTATTCTCTTAGCATTGTACAAGATGCAAACCATTTTACAAGATGCAAAGCTGATGACCAGGCATCCTGACTGTTCTAATACCCTTTCTACAAAACCATTTTGGATTAAAACTATCTGTTTAAGATTTGTAAAATATGAAATCCTTTACTGTTGTCATAAAACCAGACTTGGGGGAATCATAAAACCAGGGTTGGTGGTCCAGTGGTTTGGACTCTATGCTTTCACTGCCTAGGGCGCAGGTTTAATCCCTGGTCAGGGAACTAAGATCCCTCAAGCTGCATGGTGCAGCAAAAAAGAAAAAGAAAACTTGGTTGGTGATCAGTGTTAAATGTAAACTGTATTTTTTTTTTTTGGTTTGAACATTAAATTTTTCCACGGTACATGTAGTCACAAGAGAAAATTTAAATATATTAAAGAATTACATTAATAGAGTCCATACTTTTTTTGGTACTTTGTCTAAAACTGAACATGAACCTCAATTTTCCTAAAACTTCACTTTTAATGTAAAAAGATAAAAAATATCTGTAATGATAGTTAATAACCTAAGTGTACCAAAAGGAAAACAATATCACTCACGTCAAGTTACATATATCTAAGGTTACATTATCAAAAAAAACCTTCAGCACATAACTTAATTCAATTCCCTCCTTTTATGGAAAGGCTCCTAAAATGGTTTGGCTAAGATCTATGACGGAATAAAACAAGAAAGCTAACTCTGGGATTCTTAGTCTAGTACTATATCTCTTTAAGAGCACACAGATATACTGTAGCCTCTCTTGTAGAGCTGTCATACAAATTAGAAATAATTATTTGAGGATAATCTTTCATATATGTAAAGTAGAGAAGCCCAGTAAATGGATAAAAAGTGGGCATTCAAGAAATGGTAGCAAAACTGGGATGAAATTTTCCTATTATATCACACTGACTCTCAAGTAGTAACAAGTTCAGGTTTCACTACGAAAAATAATCAACACTTAGGGTTCAAAGTGAAAACAATACTAACAGTAAATGCACAGGGATAACCAGAAAGAGTTAGGAGATTAAAAGATAAAGTTATACATATGAGAATATGTAGATATGTGGGAAACATACAAAAAACACTAACCAACAAAAACAACTTAATGTAATTTATTAATATTTACGGGTATAAGAATCATGAAGTAAAAAAAAATTCAGTATATGGTGAGATTAATCTGCAAAGCTCCCAGATATTGAAATCGGAAGTAAATCATTAAAACAGAAAGGAAGGGGGCCTCCCTGGTGGCGCAGAGGTTGAGAATCCGCCTGCTAATGCAGGGGACACGGGTTCAAGCCCTGGTTCGGGAAGATCCCACATGCTGCGGAGCAACTAAACCCATGTGCCACAACTACTGAGCCTGCGCTCTAGAGCCCGCGAGCCACAACTACTGAGCCCGCGCTCCTAGAGCCTGTGTTCTGCAACAAGAGAAGCCACCGCAATGAGAAGCCAGCGCACCACAACGAAGAGTAGTCCCCACTTGCCGCAACTACAGAAAGCCTGCACACAGCAAAGAAGACACAACACAGCCATAAAAAAAAAAAAAAAAAATCCAAAAAAACCCCAGAAAGGAAGTACCATGGAGAAGAAGAGAGGATTTCAAAAAGAAATAACAGCACAGCAGAGGCATAAACAAGCTAAGCCAGAACTAACAAGAGTGAGCAAGTTTCTGATTAACAATAGTGGAGAGTATTTACTGACAATCACAAATAAATAAGGCTGCTGAGGTGGAGAAGAGCCATAGACGCTGAGAGAACTGAAACACCAAAGACAGAAAAACAGAAATAAGTTTTGAAAACAGGACAGTCCTGGGAGGCAGCAAACTAGGGTTCTGGTCCTAATACTCCTACTGCCTCAATATGAACAGTCAGTAGGTATATCAAGCCCCATCTGGCCCTCCTTGTGTCTGAAAAATAAGTGAGATACGTGATACCTAGAATTACTCTCAAGTCTAAAATATTGTCTGTAACAACTAATAACTGGGAGCTACTACAGGGCAGGGGTGACAAACAGAGGTGCCCACAGTCAGGGAGGTACCAGAAATGCCAAAAATAAACCAGACCTAAGAACTGCAGTATTCAAACCTCTGTGTATTATAACCGAAATTCTCAGTTATGAGGAAACAAGAGGAGATGGGAGGGACTTATGGATTGGAAAGCTCATGACCCAGACAAAAAGGAAGCTACGACAGAGCTTCTGCCTTTATTTACACGTGGAAATGAAGAGCAGGGTTGCCACATTGGCGAATTTTTCAAGACAAGCTACAAATATGAATTTTTACTAACAATGATTCAAAATACATTAAGAGAATACATAAGCAAGTAACACATGTTTGCAGAGCACAGGTTTTAACATGTATCATAGGATTTTATGCAGGATACTGACAGCTTAAAAATCATCTTTTCAGAAGATATTCATACAAAGATTGAATTGGAACCAGGTACTGATTAAAAAGGCAATAAAAGAGATAGAGAAAGTCACTAAGATGCTTCTGCTGAAAGGATAGACAATAAAAATAAAAGAAGAAACTGGCAGAATTTAGTGGCATACCAAACATGAAGCTGACCAAAGATAACTTGAAAATAAGGGTGATAATACATTATGAGGCATTAACTTAATCCATAAAAGAAATCACAAACATCTGAGGTTACCCTTAAATATATTTCTATATAATAGGACCAAATCCACTCACTGAAGCACTCCAAAAGGCACACAAAGGTCACTTAGGTTTAAAAGATAAGTCAAAGCCAACTCTTCAATCTAACTACTATACAAAGAGCTTTACACTAGCACATCGTTCTGGACTGCAAACACACTGTAAGTTAAGTGCTGCTCAAAGTATGGCCAGCAGCCCAGGACCAGTCTACAAACTACCTGTGGTAAAGAAATTGTGAGTTTTTCTAAAACAAGGTTTGGAAACAATCTGACCAAAGTAAATTATACATTTGTTGAATCTACCAATAAAAAACTGAACCTTGTATTTTTTTTCATTTCATTTTGCTGTAATTTATTTGTATTGTATTTTACAAAATATTGGTCTGCAGTAGACTAGCAATGAAAAACCTGGTCCTTCACCATACATAAGTGAAAAGTGGTGCTGCGAATTATATTATAAATTATTAATATGTTACAAAAAAGTAAAAGATAAGTAAAAAATGTAAAAATACAAAGTAAAAATCTATTAGCAGTATAGTTGGTAAGTTTTTTGCTTTTGTTTGTTTTTGTCTTAAAGGAACATATTTATTTAAATAGGCTTAAAATCTTTTATGTTCGGCAAATTAAAATGCTAAGTAGCAAATCTCTGGGTTGTATAAAATTACATTTTTGCATTTACAAAGAACTAATTCTGTTAAAAATTATGAGAAAAAAGTATGTCAAACCCTACAATAATTTTTAAATAAAGTTAACTTACCCATTGCTACATAGGACTTAAATCGTGTTGATAATCTGTCCACGAAGGCACTTAAAATTTCCAATCCCATTAATGACACCTACAGATGGAAAGAAATTTTAATGAATACAAATTACTGATGCATATTTTAATATCAGTATGTAACTGCTGACATAAAGATCTTCACATATTACCAAGTTTTTAAAAAAATAAGGAGATTGAAATATTCAGGGTGAACAGTCATGAGGGTAAGGCACCTTATTCTCAAATGGTTCAATAATAATAATAATAATGATGACGTGCAAATGCAGGAAGATAGTGATATAGCATATTTGGCAAAATATTAATAACTGGTAAATTAGGTGAAAGGTACACAGGAGTTCACTGACTATACCTGTCACTTTCCTGTAATGTTGAAATGTTTCTTAAATGAAACAGTTAAACAAAACAGCACATTTAATTACAGAGGAATTCTAGCTTCTGTCTGGGATGAAGAAACTGGAAAAAACCATCACTCCCACTATAAACAAGAAAAAGCCAAATAATCTACAAAACCATAACTATTCTTGAATTCATCAGAAAGCTAAGGTTGTAAAATAATCATCTAGGTTGAAATCTTTAGGAAAGACAGGTGCCAAGGAGAATGAGACATAAGCAGAAGGTCACATGTGGCAGAGGACAGATGGAAAATGAAGCTGAGATGCAAGTGCGTAAAAAGAATTCAGCTATATTCCACTCACTGTTAATAGTTGAGTGTGGGTTAGCATGAAAATACAGAATCCCTATTAGCTGCAGACACAAAGAGAGTTCACACCAACTTGCCGGCTCTTTCTCCATAAACCTCCACCGGACACTCATAATTAAGACTGAGGACAGGGTAGGAGATAAGAGAAAGTCTCTTGGTGGTTACAGGTCTCGTAGGAAGGGAGCAGCTGCCTCTGCAGGAAAAGCACAAACCTTTCCCATTTCCTTGTCCTACAAGAAACGAAAGTTTGAAGCTACTGAGGGAAAGACAACGCTGTTACCCTCTAGACAGAGGTAAAAACTCATACCTATTACGTAAAGAGAAAAGAAAAAAAAAAAAAGGCTTCTACTTCAAGGGTAGGAGCAAAAAACCATGCTGGGCTCTGATGATTAAAGGTTTCAGCTGAGGAGGGGCAGGATTTCTGATAAAGCCTTACCCCAAAGACTCAGGAACAGAGGGTTCCTAAGACTGAAGCTGGACCAGGAAAACAGCTGGACCAGGCCCACTACCCATAAACCAGCCAGCAAGAACAGAATAAGAAGCAACAACAGTCTACCACTGGGGAAGAAGAAAATCCCTCTATGAAGCATGAGAAAAAAGAGAAGGCCTAAAGTGTAGGGGGTGGCGCAGAAACATTGAGGACCCAATAATTCCACTCCTAGGTATATACCCAAACGAATTAAAGCAGGACGCAAACAGATGCTTGCATGCCAATGTTCATTACGCATCATTCATTATAGCCTGAAGATGGAAAAGCCCAAATGTCCATCAACTGATGAATGAATAAACAAAATGTGATATATGCATTCAATCAAATATGATTTGGCTATAAATAGTAATGACCGACACATGCTACAATATGGATAAACCTTAAAACATTATGATAAGTGAAAAACCAGACACAAATGGCTACATGTTCTGTGATTCAATTTATAAGAATGTCCAGAATAAGCAAATCCATAGATAGAAAGTAGATTAGTGGTACTTAGGACTAGCGTATGTGGGGGATAGGGAGGTAACAGCTAAACGTACAAGGTTCTTTTTTTTTTTTTTAACATCTTTATTGGAGTATAACTGCTTTACAATGGTGTGTTAGTTTCTGCTTTATAACAAAGTGAATCAGCTATACATATACATATATCCCCATATCTCCTCCCTCTGGCGTCTCCCTCCCTCCCACCCTCCCTATCCGACCCCTCTAGGTGGTCACAAAGTACCGAGCTGATCTCCCTGTGCTATGTGGCTGCTTCCCACTAGCTATGTATTTTACATTTGGTAGTGTATATATGTCCATGCCACTCTCTCACTTTGTCCCATCTTACCCTTCCCCCTCCCGGTATCCTCAAGTCCATTCTCAAGTAGGTCTGTGTCTTTATTCCCGTCTAGCCCCTAGGTTCTTCATGACCATTTTTATGTTTGTTTCTGAGATTCCATATATATGTGTTAGCATACGGTATTTGTTTTTCTCTTTCTGACTTACTTCACTCTGCATGACAGACTTCAGGTCCATCCACCTCACTACAAATAACTCAATTTCGTTTCCTTTTATGGCTGAGTAATATTCCATTGTATATATGTGCCACATCTTCTTTATCCATTCATCTGTTGATGGACACTTAGGTTGCTTCCATGTCCTGGCTATTGTAAATAGAGCTGCAATGAACATTGTGGTACATGACTCTTTTTGAATTATGGTTTTCTCAGGGTATATGCCCAGTAGTGGGATTGC
>NC_041231.1:55104192-55105111 GCF_002837175.3 Physeter macrocephalus | reverse complement strand
TCTCCCTCCCTCCCACCGTCCCTATCCCACCCCTCTCGTGGTCACAAAGCACAGAGGTGATCTCCCTGTGCTATGCGGCAGCTTCCCACTAGCTATCTAATTTACATTTGGTAGTGCATATATGTCCCTGCCACTCTCTCACTTCGTCACAGCTTACCCTTCCCCCTCCCCATGTCCTCAAGTCCATGCTCTAGTAGGTCTGTGTTTTATTCCTGTCCTACCACTAATCTCTTCATGACATTTTTTTTTCTTAGATTCCATATATATGTGTTAGCATACGGTATTTGTTTTTCTCCTTCTGACTTACTTCACTCTGTATGACAGACTCCAGGTCTATCCACCTCATTACAAATAACTCAGTTTCATTTCTTTTTATGGCTGAGTAATATTCCATTGTATGTATGTGCCACATCTTCTTTATCCATTCATCTGTTGATGGACACTTAGGTTGCTTCCATGTCCTGGCTATTGTAAATAGAGCTGCAATGAACATTGTGGTACATGACTCTTTTTGAATTATGGTTTTCTCAGGGTATATGCCCAACTGTGGGATTGCTGGGTCATATGGTAGTTCTATTTTTAGTTTTTTAAGGAACCTCCATACTGTTCTCCATTGTGGCTGTATCAATTTACTTTCCCACCAACACTGCAAGAGGGTTCCCTTTTCTCCACACCCTCTCCAGCATTTGTTTGTAGAATTTTTATGATGGCCATTCTGACTGGTGTGAGGTGATACCTCATTGTAGTTTTGATTTGCATCTCTCTAATGATTAGTGATATTGAGCATCTTTTCACGTGTTTTTTTGGCAATCTGTATATCTTCTTTGGAGAAATGTCTATTTAAGTCTTCTGTCCATTTTCGGATTGGGTTGTTTGCTTTTTGATATTGAGCTGCATGAGCTGCTTATAAATTTTGGAG
>NC_041231.1:55079435-55104080 GCF_002837175.3 Physeter macrocephalus | reverse complement strand
TCCTTGGCTGTGCAAAAGCTTTGAAGTTTCATTAGGTCCAATTTGTTTATTTTTGTTTTTATTTCCATTTCTCTAGGAGGTGGGTCAAAAAGGATCCTGCTGTGATGCATGTCCTAGAGTATTCTGCCTATATTTTTCTCTAAGAGTTTTATAGCGCCTGGCCTTACATTTAGGTCTTTAATCCATTTTGAGTTTATTTCTGTGTATGGTGTTAGGAAGTGTTCTAATTTCACTTTTACATGTAGCTGTCCAGTTTTCCCAGCACCACTTATTGAAGAGGCTGTCTTTTCTCCATTGTATATTCTTGCCTCCTTTATCCAAGATAAGGTGACCATATGTGTGTGGGTTTATCTCTGGGCTTTCTATCCTGTCCACTGAGCTACAGTTCTGTTTTTGTGCCAGTACCATACTGTCTTGATTACTGTGGCTTTGTAGTACAGTCTGAAGTCAGGGAGCCTGATTCCTCCAGCTCCACTGTTCTTTCTCAAGATTGCTTTGGCTATTCGGGGTCTTTTGTGTTTCCATACAAATTGTGAAATTTTTTGTTCTAGTTCTGTGAAAAATGCCATCAGGGTTCTTTTTGAGGTGATGAAAATGTTCTAAAATCGACTGTGCTGTCATGCATACCTACAAATATACTTAAAAAAATGAGCTGTACACTTCAAATGAGTGAACTGTACAATATGTGAATTATATCGATAAAGCTACTTTAAAAATTAACTGAAAGTGCACCAACAGACACGCTCATACACAAAATTTAATAGATGATAAAAGCAGTATCTCAAATCAACAGGAAAAACATGAACTCTTAGTAAGATCTGACTTAGGAATCTACCCTGAAGATATACCAGCAAAATTATGAGAAGACACACAAAGATTATTGTAAGAGACTGGAAACTATCCAAACATTCATTAGTGGTATGGGACAGATTCAAAAAATTATGGTACATCCACACTAGAGAGTACTATGACACTTTAAAAATAAAAATGAGGGCTACCCTACTTCTGCTATGCAATGCTCTCCAAGATATATTAAGTGAAAAAAGCAAGTTGGAGAAATGCACGTGTATATTTTAAAAAGGGGACTACAAATAGATTTAGTTATAAATGTTTATTTAAAATATAACAACAATGAAGGGGCTTCCGTGGTGGCGCAGTGGTTGCGCGTCCGCCTGCCGATGCAGGGGAACCGGGTTCGTGCCCCGGTCTGGGAGGATCCCGCATGCCGCGGAGCGGCTGGGCCCGTGGGCCATGGCCGCTGGGCCTGCGCGTCCGGAGCCTGTGCTCCGCAACGGGAGAGGCCACAGCAGTGAGAGGCCAGGCCCGCATACCACGAAAAAAAAAAAAAAAAATATATATATATATATATATATAAAACAACAATGGAAAGATAATCAGAAAAAAAATTTTATGGTTGGCAATAGGCTATAAGGAACAGAGAAAGGAACCAGACTATTTTGAATATACCTTCTTTGTAGCAATAACTAATTTCATTGAAAATCAAATAAAATAAGTAAACCTAAATGTATACTCCATTAGTAGCATAACCACACAGAAGACTATTCCAAGTGACTTTAAAATACAGCAATTTGGGTTTCCCTGGTGGTGCAGTGGTTGAGAGTCCGCCTGCCAATGCAGGGGACACGGGGTTGTGCCACGGTCCGGGAAGATCCCACATGCTGCGAAGCGGCTGGGCCCGTGAGCCATGGCCGCTGAGCCTGCGCGTCCGGAGCCTGTGCTCCGCAACGGGAGAGGCCACAGCAGTGAGAGGCCCGCGTACCGCAAAAAAAACCAAAAAACAAAAAACAGCAATTTGACTATTATCTCTCCAGTGGGATATACCCTAAGGACAAAAACGAAACTGCAAAGAAGAAACTGTCAATGTTTTGAGAAATTCTGTTGATAGAAGGAGATATAGATGGAAGATATATAATAGTAAAAACAGCAGTCCTGAATCTGAATTAGAATATCAGTATGAACTCATGATATATTTTTCTTTAAATTAAACCTAACCCTATGCATTGAAAAAAATCTGGAAACAATGATCAGATGAGTAACAATAAGTTCCATTAGCACCCACACTGTAGTTTCCACATACCATTTCCCACAAAAAGGAACCAAAGCTTCTTGGAGAAGTGGCTGATTCCAGGGCAGGATCAGAAAATATGATCTCATTATACCAGATAGCAAAGACTCTATCAAAGATTATTAGGGTCATGTGATAGAACAGCTTGGATATTAATAAGGATAATAACTGGGGACTTCTCTGGCAGTCCAGTGGTTAAGACCCTGCCCTTCCAATACAGGGGGGCTCGAGTTCGATCCCTGGTTGGGGAACTAAGATCCCACATGCTGTGCAGCGTGGCCAAAAAAACACCAAAGAAACCAGCCTGAACATTAAAAAAAAAGGGGGGAGGATAATAACAGTACTGTCTTGAAATGCATTAGATATAGTTAAATGCAAGAGTTCATAATGATAACAAAAACTATCTGGTCAACGCTGGAGGATACTAGTTATTTTTACCTCATTATTTTGACAATTAGTAAATAAAGAATCATACAAACTATATAGTTTATATATAAACTATACCACTGGGTAACCAAGTACTAGTAAACAGTGTAAGTTTCTCTTTATATAAGTATTCCAGCTAATGAATGAAGGAATGACATAATTAGAATATCATTTTGCAAACCCTAATGAATAAGAGATCTAAACACTGAACATTAATGGCTGCTACCATCACAGAACAAGACCTTACGTGCCTTCCTAATGTTATATGCCAGCTGGTGGAAGAAGAGCACTACTTATGAAGTAGTCTTGCTAAAAAAAAAAAAAAAAAAAAAAAACTGATTCTGATCAAACTTTAGATCCAACTACCAATTTATAGGAAATACAGAGAAAACATCATAGGAATGAAATCAGCAAAATCCAGACTGTGGGAAACTCTACCACAAACAAAAGCCAAGAATTTTTTTTAAAAGGCACTGAGGCAGAAGCAGATTAAGAGACTTACTAAACATGTTAGGACTTCCCTGGTGGTGCAGTGGTTAAGAACCCACCTGCCAATGCAGGGGACACAGGTTTGATCTCTGGTCCAGGAAGAGTCCACATGCCGCGGAGCAACTAAGCCCATGAGCTATAACTACTGAGTCCGCATGCCACGGTTACTGAAGCCCGCGCACCTACAGCCCATGCTCCGCAACAAGAGAAGTCACCACAGTGAGAAGCCTGCACACCGCAATGAAGAGTAGCTCCTGCTCGCTGCAACTAGAGAAAGCCCACGTGCAGCAACGAAGACCCAACCCAACCTAAATAAATAAATAAACAAATAAACATGTTAACTGAGGTAAGCAGAATAATGGCCTCCCAAATGTGTTCACATCCTAATCCCCAGACCTGTGAAAAGATTAACTACATGGTAAAAAAAACTTTAAAGATGTGGTTAAGGATCTTAAGATGGGGAAATTACCCTGGGATTATCCTGGGCCCAAGAGTCCTTATAAGAGACAGGGTGGAAAGTCAGTCAGAGTCAGAGGAAATGTGATGACAGAAGCAGTGGTCAGAAAGAAAGATCGGAGGATGAGATACTGAGGGCTTTGAAGATGGAAGAAAAGGCCATAAGCCAAGAAATGTAGGCAGTTTCTAGAAGCTGGAAAATTCTCTAAGGTCTCCAGAAGGAATACAATCCTGCTGAAACCTTGATTTTATACCAATAAAACCCATTTCTGACTTCTGACCTCCAGAACTGTAAGAAAATAAATGTACTTTGTTTTAAGATACAAAGTGTGTGGTAACTTGTTACAGCAGCAATAGAAAACAAATATATTAATGAATCACAACATGTGAACCTTATTCAGATCCTGATTTTTCTTAGAACAACTAATTAAAAAATTTGTACTACATTTTTAAAAACTGGAAATTTAAACCCAAGATATTTGATATCAAGGAATTTTTTATGTATAATAATAGTATTGAGGTTATGCTATTTTTTTTAAAGAGCACTTATTGATATCTTTGAGACATTAATAGAAAGACTTAACTGATGAAACACTATATTTGCAATTTATGACAAATTCAATATTATAAAGATATAAAGTCTTCCCCCCAAAAGATGACATCCAATGTAATCCCAATAAAAAGCCACAATTTTTGGTGCAATCTTGACTAGCTTGTTCTAAAATTCGCATGGGATAGTAAATAAAGATCCAATAATAGCCAACACATTCCTAAAGAATCTGGTGAGTGAATATGACACAGCAAACATCAAGATTTACCATGGAGCTACAAATAACTTTCTTGAATTTCCATTTAGACATCTTTCAACTTAGCCTGCATCTTGGCTAAGGATCCTTTCAGTAGAATATTAAAACCCTGAAAAAAAGAAGAAAAAACAACTAGAGCAGTATTCCAATTTGCTCCTCACCAATTTCTTAGGAACTCAAATGCCTCCATTCAGATCCTTTAAAAAAAAAGCAAAAATAATGTACTTTCTAACATGTATATATAAAATATAAAAGCAAAAATATAAAACATATTATATAAAATATACAACAATAAAATATTTAAAATATATAATATATGGGAATTCCCTGGTGGTGCAGGGGTTAGGACTCGGCGCTTTCAGTGCCAGGGCCCAGGTTTGATCCCTGGTGGGGGAACTAAGATCCTGTAAGCCTCATGGTGCAGCCAAATTTTATATATAAATGTATGTATGTGTATATATATGTATGTGTGTGTGTGTGTGTATATATATATATATATATGTACATAAAAGCACAAATAACATACCTTTTAACAGGTAGAAAAACAGAAACCCCAAAAAGCAAACTTTGGGCTACAACCAAGCTTAAATTTTACGGTGTTTTTAAGCCACAAAACTGAAATTTTAAAAAATGTATGGGGAATTCCCTGGTGGTCCAGTGATTAGGACTTGGGACTTTCACTGCCAAGGCCTGGATTCAATCCCTGGTCAGGGAACTAAGATCCTGCAAGCGGCATGGCATGGCCAAAAAAAAAAATTATGAAATTTTATTAATCCCAAGAAGTCCCAGAACCCTTAGGGTCATTTTCCTATTCTTTGTTTCTCTCTCTCTCTCACTCCCTTTTTACCTCTGAATCACAAGTGGTTGAACATCTTTGAGTAATGTGACATCAATAAACTCACACGCAAGTTGGCATCTTGGCGACAGAGTTTTAATTCAATATAATGTTTAATCTTCAAAATGATTTAAATCAGAAATGTTGTCAACCAACAATAGAGCTAAGTAATTGCATGCGACAGTAATTACCCCCAATTTAAGAATCACAACTGGGAAATCCTTGGCGGTCCAGTGGTTAAGAATCCGCGCTTCCACTGCAGGGGGCGAGGATTTGATCCCTGGTGGGAGAACTAAGATCCTGAATGCCGCTCAGTACGGCCAAAAAAAAAAAAAAAAAAAAAAAAATCACAACTAAGAACTTTCCATGTAAAAGTCAGAAAGCCTGACAACAAGAGTTCTTGAAATCTAGGTAGGACATAAGCTTAAGTCACAGTCATGGATTTTTTCCACCATAGGTGCAACAGAGAAAAGGCATGTATTATTCATAACAAGCTTACTTCTGTAATGCTCCTTCTCTCATTAGGAAATACTGTAGGTGTATAGGACTTTTTTTCCCCCACACAAATTAACTCAGCATCTAAGAAAATGAGTAAAAGAATGGGATAGAATAATTGGCAAGTGAACATGTATGCACAGATCAAATAAGTAAAACATGATGGCTTACAAATTTTGAAAACCTGAAGAGAAATATCAGGCTTTTATATAAATATATTAAAAAACTATTTCCCTCAAAAAAGGAGGGAAATAAATAACTTAAAGATACTGATAAATTCTAGGTAGAGCAAGGGGGACAAGACAGGAAGTATAACCCAATATTTCCACTGCTAGACACATAACCAAGAACAATTATTGGAGACACACAATATTCTTCCCTGCAGCTCTGCATCCCAAAGGTACATGGCCATACTTGGTAGCCCTGCTGCCAGTCATTTAAGTAAATAAAAGCCCTGTTTGAAGTTATCAGAGGCTAACACTTTTGTGTGTGTGTACACAGTTTTACTATATGAGGTTTCCAGGAATGCAGCCAGCAGATAAATCAAGTGTGCTTTCACACACTTTCACTGATTCTACAAATACTGAGAGCCTGCCATGGGTATAAGTGCTGGAAGGTGGGTAAGTACAGTAGTGGGAATCTTAATAAATTCTAGTTCCTTCAATTTTCTCAGTGAAGTAGGCAGCAAGGCCATCAGCTGAAACTGATGATGGAAGCAGAACTATTGATAGGTCTGAGGGGAGGGGAACAGATGAAAGAATGAATGAACCAAGAAAATATAGGAAGATTGCCAGGCTCCAAAGAGGACCCACTTGAAGTCAGGAATTTAAAATGAAATCAGTTAGAGGTTTTGTGTTTTTCTTCATCCACCTTCAGTTGCACTGGTTCAGGTGCAGGGTAGGTAGAGTTCAATTAACTAGGATTACATTTTATCAAATGAGAACCACAAAGGAAAAGTGAGGAGGGAGAAGAGAATTAAAAATGAATGTGGGCTTCCCTGGTGGCACAGTGGTTGAGAGTCCACCTGCCGATGCAGGGGATACGGGTTTGTGCCCCGGTCCGGGAGGATCCCACATGCCGCGGAGCGGCTAGGCCCGTTTGCCATGGCCGCTGAGCCTACGCGTCCAGAGCCTGTGCCCCGCAACGGGAGAGGCCACAACAGTGAGAGGCCCGCGTACCGCAAAAAAAAAAAAAAAAAAAAAAATGAGTGTAAGGGTGTGATTGACTGACTAGGATATTTAAACTCAGACAAGAGGGATAATGGGACAGTTAAAACTTAAGTGAATTGGATGTCACATGGGGTGGTCAATCTCTTTAAGATGGTATAGTCAAAGAAATAAGATTCAGAATTTATAGTCAGAGAATATCACAACCACCAACAGTAATGCTGCTGGTGAAGTCTGAATAACGAGCAACCACATACCTGTAGTAGTCTGAATTGGCATTTATAGCAATATGTACTGATGCAGCCATCTGACTAGCATTATGTCTTCCTGGGTAGTCAGGCTGGCACATTTACATATTGAAACATTTTATCTCATTATAAATTATGTGTAATTTTCCTTTATAGTACAGTTAGGTCATTACTGGGATTTTTTTAAATGATGTGTATTGAGTATTATCTATAAATTTTATTTCAGGATTGTAAAGGGGGCATTAAAAGGCGGCACTGAATCTGACAGGGTTCAGAATCACCACCCTACAGAAACTCTCATGCACATGTACAAGGTGACAATGCAAAAGGACAATGTGAACAGGAAAAAGTTAAAAACAACCTGGATGTTCTTCCTATATGGCAGGTAAAAGGAAGAGACAACATCCATATATAGATAGACTTCAAACTAAAAAATAGTATATTGTAAGAAATTGATGGTTTATAAGATATACAATCAAGGTGATGCTAACATTGAAAAGTATCATCCTTCAAATGGCAAAAGGGCTGTGATTTTGGATTACAAGACTTGAAATCCTAGCACATTACTAGCCCAGCACTAGTTATATAAATGGTACTTACTGTTTTCTCCATTTTTAGGGTCAACTTGTTATAGTTGCAGATAGATAAAATAAAAAAGTGAGAGTAGAGCTGACAAATGATAGGATATTGAAGTGGTTTACAAAAGTACAGAAAAGGAAAGGAAAATCCTGATCTCCCTTGGTTTAAGTACTCCACCAATATACCAGGTCTAGGACCTACGCCAAGATACTTTTATCTTCTTTTCTACAAAATAAGGAAATAGTACTGACTTTCTAAGGCCACCATAAAGATTAAAATGAGATAATGGAAATAAAACACTTGAGACAATGCCTGATACTCACTAAGGACTCTTTAAATGGTGGGTATCATATTTAACTGCATTTTATAAGGGACACTTTATTGCTGTAGTACCATTTTAAAGTTTGGGAACTCATGAAATCACAGGACTACCCTTACCAAAGTCAAACACCAGAGCATATGTATTTGTATTTTATATAATATACATACCTATTCCCACTTTTTTTTTTTTTTTTTTTTGCGGTACGCGGGCCTCTCACTGTTGTGGCCTCTCCCGTTGCTCAGCACAGGCTCTGGACGCGCAGGCTCAGCGGCCATGGCTCACGGGCCCAGCCGCTCCGCGGCATGTGGGATCTTCCCGGACCGGGGCATGAACCCGAGTCCCCTGCACCCCTGCATCGGCAGGCAGACTCTCAACCACTGTGCCACCAGGGAAGCCCTTCCCACATTTTTAATCTTCAAGTATGATCTCTCCACTGGGATGAAGACCCCAACCATCCATTTAACATCTCAACTTGGATGTCAAACAACCTTCTCAAACCTAACTTTTTACTTCCTTCACCCAACTTGTTTTCTCAGTCTTCCCCATTTCAGTAAATACTACCCTCTACTGGTGCTCAAGCAATGCAACTACACCTAACTGCTCTCTCTCAATGCTCATATTCAATGCACGAGGAGGTGCTATTGGCTTTACCACCAAGTCACATACCAAATCTTCCACTTCTCAGTACTGCCACTGCTACCAAACAAGCCTTAGCCACCATCGCTCTCCTTCTTCTTTTGCTGCTTTACTGTCCACTGCCCACAAAGCAGCCAACCCTCTACATAAAAACCTCCAATTTAGAATAAACCTACAAAGCTCTTTCTACCTGCCTCCTCAACTTCACCTTTCTGAACACCTCACTCACTTGTAAACTCTAGCCATGTTGGCCTTCTTTATGTTCTTCAACAGAACTAGGTTCTCTGCATTTGCAGTTTCCTCTCCCTAAAGGCATTCTTCATTCCTATATTTCTTTCCTGTCTGTAGTCAAATTTCACCTCACTTCCTTTACTTCCAAAATAGTCTCATCTTCCCCTCATTCTTTCACATTAGTTGATTTACAAACACTTGTTACTTGAAACTATTCAATTTTTATACCTATCTGTCTCCAAGACAGCAGTGATCTCACTCTTCCCTCCTTTAAATCACTCCTCAGTGAGGTCTTCAATGACCAACTATTTAAAATTCCAACATCTGCATCCTGCCCAACACTCCTATTCCCCTCGCTGCTTTTCTCCAAAGCATTTACCACCATCTAACATACTACAGATTTTAGTTATTTTATCTTGTTTATTCCTCTGCCCCCACGAGAATCTAAGCAAGGATTTCTGTCTTTTTTTCACTATTGTATCCCAAGTACCCAGAATATTGTCTGTACATGGTAGGTCCTCAATTAATATCCAAATGAAGCTGAATGAATAAGTCTTTCTAGTCTTGTTCACAGCTGGGTCTTCAATATCTGGAATAATACCCAGCATATAAGTATAGTCACTCAAATTCACTGTTATTAAGAAACTCAAATTCTGAAGTACTATCAAATCCAAAGAAAAACTATATTTTGTTCAGCATAACTTGAAATATAAGTACATTTCTATTTGTATGTATGTTCAAAAATTCCATGATACACTTTTTTCAAAAGATTTAAATATTCATTGTATCTTGAGTAAAAAATGATGACCTAGCTTGGTAACTTAGTTTATAAATCCCAAATAAACTAAATAGAATGCCCTCTCCCTAACAAAGTCAGAAAAGCTCTTATACTACAGAATTCAGTAGAAAGGAGGGAACTAATGATTCAAGGAGAGATCAGAATTAATGGATTAATGTCCTTGAGAAGGCAAGAGGGCAAGGGATACACATGACTTCATACCCCTGTGGGGGGATTGGTAGAAGTGGGAAAGATAGATAATTTGTTCACTGTAACAGAGAAGACAAGAGTTATATGGGCACAGCTACAAGGAAGTATGTAGGTGAGGATGTGGGAGTTCTCTTCGGATTTCTGAAATTGTCTCAGGCTACAGTATCTACTGAGGAGCATGGAGAGAATGTGTAGTAAAGAGATAAGAACTTAAGTCAGATCCCTGAAGGATTCTAACTCTTAAGGATCAGTTAAAGGAAAAACATAACACTGAGTAGAAGTAGCGCTTAGAGACAAAAAAGAAAAAACAGGATATTGTGGTATCACAGAAGCCAAAAATATGTTTCAAGAGATGGGGCTGCTTAACTGCCATTCACTGATGGTACACTGAGGAGTGAAATGGCCCAAAGCCAGTTCAACCACAGCCAGCGTAGAGATGACACATCAACCTTCACTTGGGAAGGATAGCAAGCATTACCAAAGAGCCGACTTTCTACAGCAGCCTAGGCTGTAACACAAAATCAACTATCTTGAGTGTGTATGCTCTTCTTACAGTGTAAGTAAATTTAGCATGTTTCTTCCAAAGAAATAAGACTAATCCCCTAAACAGTAATGACATATTCTTAAATATTAACTTTTCTCAAAGTTTTTAAAAATAATAAAGAGATAGTATATGATGGAGCACTGAGGTGGTTAATTCTCAAAATATTATTCTTGTAAAAAGTCAAACCCTTCCAAAACTCATATAAGTGTCACCATTAAATCTGCATAATAATTTTAGAGTTTGCTTTTCTTCTCCATGATGATAATGCTTTTAAAGTACAGCCTATTCGCTGGGTTATAAGTATCCATTACTAAGAAGAATCACTTCACAGGACGTTTGGGCCAACATTTTAAAGCAACACTGCCACCAGAAGACTAGAAAGAAAAGTTACTGCCAAAAACCACAGTTCAGGCTGATTACAGAATATTTACCTGGTCTCCCAACTTGGCTACATTACAACCTGCCTACTACCGGCTCTTCAGAAACACTCATTCCTTCTTGTACCTCATCCTTTTATTTTTTGTCAGCATCAGCTAACCTGCTACGGCACGGTTTCAAATCCGAGTCAGTCCTCAACTGCGGCAAAACAAAATGACAGCATTCAACTGCCTTCCGTCGGCCATAACGAAAAGCAAATAAATAATGCCATGAGGTCAGCATCTTTTCATTAGATTTAACGGTAAACTTAATCAGGCACGCTATTAAGCTCTAAAGATGCGTCAGACACGAAAAGCACAACCTTCCAGACACACACACACACACACAAACTATATAAGAAAAAGAGAAACAGGCGATTAAGTAGGATAAAAATCACTAATGAACAGGGATTAACTTGACATCTTTCAACTTAAAATTTGTATCCTCATGTCCTACGTCTTGGTCTGGGTAGTGTTTACATAGGTACGTACAAATGTAAAACGTCTTCGAACCTTTTATGCATGTAAATGATCACTGATTTTTTAAAATACGTGATGAAACATTATATCCTACTGGCAAGGAACTCCGCACGGTGCGGTGTCACGGAATCACTGAATTTGTCACTGTTCACAATTGTGAAAAAAGTTGGTCGTGGTGGGAAATCGGTCTCCGGCTCGAGTTCGGAGAGGCAGGCTCCCCGGTGGGGGCGCGTCGGGGGACCCCGAGTCCGCGAGGCGGTTCCGAGGTGTCCGGCGCCCCCCCGGGGGCTCGCCCGGCCGGCCTCGCACATCCGTGATTAAAGGGCCGACGGGGGAGGGCGTGCCCGGCCAGGCCGCGCCGCCGCCGCTTACCCGATAGTTGCTCGAACCCACCCAGCCGGTGAGAGTGTCGACCGTCTTGCCCAGACAGCCCAGGTCCTCCTCCAGGTCTGGGATGGCGCCGGGGACGCCGAGGTAGAGCAGCAGCTCCTGGCCGACCTGCAGGCGGCCGCCGACGTCCTTCTGCTGCACCTGGGCGCTGAAGTACTCCATGCAGCGGGGCTCCATGGCCGCGACCGCTCGCCCGCCCGTGAGGGACCAACTTTCGCCGAGCGCCGCCCAGCCGCCAGCGCGGGGCCCCACGGGAACGGGAGGGACGCGCTGGGTCCGGTCGAGGCGCGGCTCGCGGGGCGCGGCGGGTGCAGCGTCAGGCGCGGATCGGCCCCCAAACTAGTCAAACTCGGCGCCCCCCGCGCCCCAACCCGCTTCAGAGGCCGCGGCCGCCGGCGACGTCAGCGCGCGCGTGACGTCAGCGCGACGCCGGCGGGCGAGCGCCCGCCCGCCTGTCCGGACTTTAGCTTCCCAGAGGAGGCGGGGGCGGGAACCGTTGGGGACAGTGGGACCTCTGCGGGGAATTGGGGTCGGACTGTGTTGGCACCCCCGGGAATCCCACACATCTCTGCAACCCGCCATCTCAGCAGCCTGCCCTCGCCCTGTAAAATCGAGAACACTTCCAGGTTTTCCTCCACTTGAAACCAATACTTGGGAAAGTTTCTGGTACTAGGAATTCCACTTTCCCATACCCACTCCCGGTTTTGGGGGTTTGTTTTGTTGTGGTGGTGGTTGTTGCTGTTTTACTTTGTAGAATACACTTCCTTATTTAAAAAACAAACACCATGACTCCTGCTTCTGGTTGGGTCACCATGTGATGCTTTTTTTTTTTTTTAACAAAGGTTTAATTTGCAGAGTAAAGTGCACAGATTTTAAGTGTTCAGTCCCTGTGCTTTGGCAAATGTATTCACCAATGTGAAGAGCTACCAGCCTACAGAAGTTGGAGCACGTTTTCATCACCCTAGGAAGTTCAAGGAACATCCCAGTCAATAACCACTGCCTTGCCAAGCATTTCTAATCGGATTTCTATCACTGTAGCATAGGTTTCCCTGTTCTTTAATTTCACGTGACTGCACACAGTTTGTACTCTTATTAACTCAGGCTTCTTTCTTTCTTTAGCATACGTTTTAAGGCTGATCCAGTGCTGTTGGTGTGTCAGTAATCCCTTTTTATTGCTGACTAGTATTCCATATATGGAAGAACCACAGTTCGTGACCCAGTCACCTGTTTATAGACAGTTGAGTTGTTTCATTTTTCAGTTTTCCAGCTGTAACCAGCTATAACCATTAGTGTACAAGTCATTGTGCAGAGACAGGGTTTCATTTCTCTTGGGTAAATACCAAGGACTGGAATTACTAGGTCGTATGAGAAGTGTATGTTTAACTTTAGAAGAAGCTGCCAAACTGTTTTCCAAAGTGGCTGGACCATATTACACTCCCAACAGAAGTACTCGGAAGTTCCAGTTGCTCCACATCCTCCACAATATTTGGTATGGTTGGGTAATTAGTTTTAGCCATTTTAGTGTGTGTAAACTGGTCTATTATACATTCTAAATGCACATTGGGGACTTCTCTGGCAGTCCAGTGGTTAGGACTCCGCGCTTCCACTGCAGGAGGTGCTGGTTTGATCCTTAGTCAGGGAACTAAGATCCCGCATGCCCTGCGGTGTGGCCTAAAATAAATAAATAAATAAATAAAATTTAAAAAAAATAAATGCACATTGTGTTTAGCTTCCTGCCAATTATTTCCAGCCACAATTTAATAATTATTTTATGTATCTGTCTCCTCTATTACACAGAAAGCTCCAAGATCATTTGTATTTTCCCTTGGATGGTGCTTGGCAAATAATGGGCACTCAATCAATTTAAGTTGAACAAGTGAATGAATGTAATGAAGTGCTTGAAATGTTCACAGTAAGAAAATAATAACAAAACCAATAATAATACACTCTCCAAATTCAAAGAAACCTCTCTTCTGTGTTTACTCTGAGGTTTTTTCTATATTTCTCTGTTTCTCCTTGTATTGTAATGTAAAGTTTCTTCCATCTTTAATTGACTGTAATCTCCCTGCAATTAGGCCTCAATCAAGTAAACTGTAGTAACTGTTCCTTGAGTGTCTAAAGTTTCTGTTCATAAGGGTTACAGAAGAATATAAAAAAAGGGTCCAATCCAAAGAAGTTTGTTTTCTAATTGCCAGGGACCAGGTGCAGTATGTGGTATAGAAAAAAATGTAGGAGGCTCTGGATTCTAGGTTCAGCCCTACCTGTCCCTGTGACCAAAAGTTACTGCTGCCCTAAGCCCTCTGTTGTCTCCATTCACCTTTCTGAACTTGTGTAACTCAAGGTCTTTAAATTGATAACTAAATAGTCTTCACGTTATAAAATAATATTATGGCATTTGAGTAATGTTGGAAGTACCTATGAAAAGTTTAGTAACACTGGTTACTATTACCTATGCATCCCCTCTGTGTGTTTCATTAATTCATCGACAAATATCTTCTGAAAGCTTGTTATGTGCTACACACTGTGCCAGGGTCCACAGATACAAAGTTCATTTAGATCTGGTCTCTACCCACAACAAACCTAAGTACAGACAAGAAAATCAACATTCCCAGGATGCGAGGATGGGTAAGCAGAAGGTATTTGGAAGCCTATATGAGAGGCTTCTTATCTAGATGGCACTGAGAACGGGGGTAGGAGAGGTGTAAACCAGGGAAGGCTTCCTGGAGAGGTTTATGTATAAATTGAGTTTTGAGAATATATAGGAATTAGCTAATTAAAGAAGTGATTTTTTTCATATGCTCCAGCAATCCCACTCCTGGGCATATACCCAGACAAAACTATAATTAGAAAAGATACATGCACCCCTATGTACATAGCAGCACTATTTACAACAGCCAAGATGTGGAAACAACCTAAATGTCCATTGACGGATGAATGGATAAAGAAGATGTGGTACATATGTATATACAATGGAATATTATGCACCCATTAAAAAGAATGAAATAATGCCCTTTGCAGCAACATGGATGGACCTAGAGATGATCATACTAAGCAAAGTAAGCCAGAAAGAGAAAGAGAAATACCATATGATATCACTTATATGTGGAATCTAAAATAAGACACAACTGAACATATCTACGAAACAAAAACAGACTTACAGATATAGAGAACAGACTTGTGGTTGCCAAGGGGGAGGGGAGGGTGGAGGAGGGAAGGACTGGGAGTTTGGAATTAGCAGATGCAAACTATTATATATAGAATGGATAAATAACAAGGTCCTACTGTAATAGCACATGGTTCAACATTCTGTGATACTCAACATTCTGTGATAACCCATAATGGAAAAGAATATGAAAAAGAATATATATATGTATAACTCAGTCACTTTGCTGTATAGCAGAAATTAAACACAACATTGTAAATTAACTATACTTCAATAAAATATTTTAAAGTGTTTTTTTGAGGAATAACATGTTTATCTACAAGATGTAGTCTTGACTATTTAAATTTAACGTTGTTATTTTCGTTACATACCTACTACAAATCTACTTATTTCTCTGTAGCACTGTTGTCTGTCCTCAGTTAAATATCATTAGAACAGAAAGTTCTCAAGCCTTCTAGTTCACAGCACTTTAGTATCAGTGATTTTTCACAGAACCTTAGACCAAAAAAAACACCTAAGAAATACATCTACTGAATAGTAAGAGCCAAGCAATAAGTATTCACATCCTAACATCTTAGTAGGCATTTGGGGAAAAAAGTGCATTTTCATTTCATTCTTAAATAGGCACACTTACTTGTGAGATATCTGCACCTGTTGGTACACTGCACAATTTCTCAAACCTGGGAATCAGACTAGACACTGCCTGTGGTATAGTGCTTCTCATGTACCACTGGCTTTTTATCACAGCAACCACAGAAAACACAGCCTTGCAAAAATGGCATCAATGAAAGAAATGTACCACAATCTAATGTTGAAACTTCTAACTCCTTGGAGCTAGTAGTTCACTCCATGAAGGACAGATGCCAAATATCACCATTTCCTTTTAAAATTCAAGCTATCCTGGAAGGCTCTTGTTGAGTTTATGGCAGCACCCTGGGGTACCTGAGCACATAATTTAGGAACCTTGGCAGACAGATATCTGATGATGCCCAAGTTATAAGAGAGACAAAGAGAACAGGAAATGAAAATAGCAGCTCATGAAGGAAGAAGGCGTGGGTCCAATGAGAACTGGCCTTCACAAACGCCATTGCCTGAATAGCTCAGCTTGACACATGTTAGGTCTTTTAATCCTCCAAGCAACCCTATGTGGAAGGTATTACATCCCCATTTTAAAGATGAGAAAACTAAGGCACAGAGATTAAGTCTCCAGCCTCACTCATGATTTCAGATTCATGATTTAAACACAGGATGTCTGGCTTCTCCCAAATAGATAATTTTAAAGAAAAGAAAACAAACAGAAAAGTTTGGAATTTACTACCAAAATAATAACACTCCTTGTGTTATTAACTGCTATTAACTGTGTTATTAATATAACACAGTCTTTCTTTGAATATCCATATAGTATTTCCACTGAGAACCTGCTTTTCTCTGAACTGCTGTTAAAAAGAAAAGAGCAAGGAGACACAGAAAATGGGTAGAAATATTAGGGGAAAAAACAGCATAAGAAACATCTACATTCTTTTGTAATCAGTCACTAAATGTAACTGGGAGCACAAGTCTATTTTTAACTGGCAACTAGACTGAAATAGATCATTTAAATACAGGAGACCGACTTCCTGACCTATTTGTTCATTATTTATGATAATAGTGGAAACTTTGAGTCGACTTTCTTCTGACACTGGACTTTATTTTCCACATGGAGACTGATAGACAAATCACGACACTGCTAGTTTGAAACCATACTTCCAATAAATATCCATCAAGAAGGGCATTGTGTTAGGTACTAGAGTGGCAGAGTGGGGGCATTGGGTGGCTCACCAAAGATAGATCACAATCTCTCCTCAAAGGTTAAGAGGGATATGTACACGAGTGTTCAGAGCAGCGTTATTCATAATAGCCCAAACTGGAAACATCCCAAACATCCGCCAACTGGAAAATAGATGACTGTGGTATATAGCCATACAATAGAATTCTACAAGGCAATAAAAAACAAACTACTGATACACTCAACAATGAGGATGAATCTCAAAAACACCATGTTGGGCGCAAGAAATCAGACCCAAAAGAATATATACTCTGTGATTCTGTTTACATAAAGTTCTAATACAGGGAAAACTTACTGATGGTGATAAAAATTAGAAGAGGTGAGTTATCACAAAGAATGGGAGTCAGTGGGTATTGACTAGGAAATTGACTAGGGCCTGAGAGAACTTTCTTCAGTGATGGACATGTTCTATATCTTGACCTGAGTAGTGATCATTGCAGTATATGCATAGGTATCAATTCAACAAGTTGTGCACTTAACACTAGTACATGGTGTATTTACTATATGTATGTGAAAACTAATAAAAAGTGGGGGAAAAAAGTTAAGACTAGAGAATTAAAAGGAAAATAAGGGATAAAAGAGTTATAGTCTATTGCAGGGCTATCCAATAGAAATATAATACATATGTGACCATAAAATATTAATATATGTAATTAATTTTTTTCTAGTAGCCACAGTTTGAAAAGTAAAAAGAAATAAGTGAAGTTATATTTAATAATATATAGATTATATTTCATATTTTATTTAATGATGTTTTAAAACAAGACTGAATAAAGTTATAGGTGATGTTTTCTTACATTGTATATTTAATAATTTTATTTATTATATTTAATATTTTATTAATATTCAAATGTTATTTAGAACTGTGATCAAAATGAAAATTGTTATTAAAATGTTTTATATATTAGACAGTGCAGGTCTATTGAAAATAGCACCAATTTAGAATTAGAAAACTCAAGTTCTGATATTACTAGCTGTGTAAACTTAAGTTATCTGTTAACTTCTCTGAGATCCAGTGTTTCAGTCAAAATAAAGGAAATTAGGGGGAATTCCCTGGTGGCCCAGTGGTTAGGACTCGGTGCTTTCATTGCCAGGGCTCGGGTTCAATCCCTGGTCAGGGAACTAAGATCCCGCAAGCCACGTGCCGCAGTCATAAGTAAATAAATAAAGGAAATCAGTAATGACTGTAGAGCGAGAGGCTCCTACGTAAGTCTCACATATGTCTTGTTGGGTATGCCAAGAAAGCAAGGCCCTAACTGTTACCAACCAGGGTTCTTGGCCTTCCTTAATCAACAGAAATTGATCAGCAGCCATACAAGAAATCAGGCAAGGCTTTATTGGGGCCCCTGCTGCAGCAGGAGGGAGCAAAAACAAGTAACAGGTGCCCTTGCTCACTCCCCCAGGGGGGCGAGCAGGTTCCTTATATGGGGTGAGGGTAGGGGTATGTCATGGGTCGGGCTGGAGGGTTGGCTTAGGTGGTCTGCCCACCCCTTTGGTGGTGTTGTGTGCAGGGGGCATGTGCAGTATCCTGCTTTTGCTCCCGACACACTGTTTTTACTCCTGGCTCTTCAGAAGTGGCAGTTGGGTTTTTGGTCTTTTTGTATCTGATTGTCTATAATTTGCCCCAGTTGCACATGGGCACAGTTATTTTTAGTCCCTCACAGTTTCTCTGTATTTTGTTGCTCAAGGAGACATTTGTCCAGGTGCAAGCGCTGCAGTAAGGGGTCCCAGGTCCCAGGTACCAGCTTGTCTCGTGGCCTCTCTTTACCTAGTATGTTTTCAGTGAGCAACCTTGAGGGATGAAATAATGTCTCCCTCCAAGACAAAAAAACAGGTTTACGTAGTGCTTGCTCTAAAATGGAGGATTCTCCAGCTTCTGTTTCTCTTCTGTAACACAACCCCATGAAATTTGGGAGGCAAAGGGGAACCGTTGCAAACATGAAGCTTACATTGCGTATTTTGCCATGAGTAGAAAAGGCCTTTGTCTCTGACCCAGAAGTCTTGGGTCTTCTGTTAGCATCTATGAGACAGCAAAAGGCCAAGTTATTAGCTTGTAAGTAAGGTAAAATCAAATGCCATCACCCACCACAAAGACTTTTTTTTCATTTTTTGGTAAAAATCAAATGAAATCCATTGAGGAGTGGATACGAAAAGAAAATATATGAAAAAGAATATATATATATGTATAACTGAATCACTTTGCTGTACGGCAGAAATTAACACAACATTGTAAATCAACTATACTTCAGTAAAATTTTTTTTAAAAAAGATTCCATCAATGTAGTAAATATTTGAAAAACAACATTAGGTGGCATACAATTAACCCCTAGACAAATGAAACACAAGTATTAAGGAAGTCCAGCTAAAAAGATCAGACAAAACTTCACAGGTTGCTCTGGAAATTAATGATGAAATAGACCTACCTGTCCCAAAAATATTTGTTGTAAAATTATTTCTATGAGTAAATATTTTCTCACAAATTTCCAATATAAGAAAGTCAAAAGTGGATTCCCAATGAGCAGAATACTTTGTTGAAGAAAGGAGCTAAGAGTTAAAATGGGGATCCATTTCAAGATGAATTGAGAGTTACAGAGTTTCCATCACCCTGCCTATTAGGAAGGCTCTACCCAACCGTACCACCAATGGCTTCAATTCTCCTAACTTCCCACTATGGCCCTGGGGTAGAGAAGGACTTATTTATGTAATACTTCAAATGGGAAATACCTTTGGTTTTCCTACCATTTTTAAGAATTTGAGTTAAGTTCTCTAAGGGATAACTCAAATCCAGAAGGAACTTAAATGCTTCTTGGGGAGAAGAATTTAACTCCAAACTTTCAACTCCAAAAATATATATGTTACCATGGTAAATGTGGGAATAGTCATAAATGGGTATGGTCCAAGGTGGGAAATATTATTCTCACATGGCAGATTTAAGAGACACTTTTTAAGATAGGAGCAAATGAGGTGAGTGGGAGTATGGATGTGATTTCATCAAGGAGAAGCAGAGAAGGGATCCCAGGGGCAAGAAGGAATCTGGGTGTAGAGGCAGGAAATGCCAGGCTGAGCTCAGCAATCATGGCCGGGCCAGTTTGGCTGGTTCCTGGGACCTATATGGAGGAGTTCTTGTCAGAATTTTTAAGCCCTAAAAAGGTTTTGTCACATACATTCAATAAGGAAAATAAACAATATCCCACTTTTTCATGGCAGCCAATCTTATTTTCATAAAAGCCTGGAAAAATGTAAAATTTTATGTGTAATGAATCATAGGAAATTTTGGTGGTTTGATATTATCATGGTGTCCAGTGAGGTTTTCCCATCCAATATATCAAAGGTGAGTTAGCCTGTGGTAAGAAAGCCCTGAAAATATCGCTGGGAGACATTGCATTAATGTGAGACTTCTTGCCCAGTCCACAAGGATACACCCAGCCAGTATTTTCAAAAATAAATTTCCCACCTTATAAGACTGTTTTTAATTTTTTGTGTGATAAAAAAAAAGAAAAAAAGAAAAAAGATCTAACTCCCATAAAATCAATTCCTGATCAGTTGCTTCTGACTGAATATTTTGTTACAAGTGGCACTTTTTCATTTCATTTAGCAGTGAGTTTTCTAAGAAAAAAAAGCACCAAAAAGTTTGTGTTCTGAAACTCTGGTTTCTGCCTGATTGTCTTTACTAGTTATTACTTACTGAGTAACAAATTACCTCAATTTAATGGTTGAGATCAACAATATACATTCATAATCTCACAGATTCTGGTGGCCAGGAATTTGAGAGCAGCTTAGCTGGATGTCTTTGCTCAGGCTCTTTTAGGAAGCTGCATTTAAGACATCAGCCAGGACTGCTGTCATCTGAAGGCTTGACAGGGTTGGAGAATCTCCCTTCGAGGTGGCTCATGTCCATAGTCGTGGGCAGGAGGCCTCAGCTCCTCACTGCATTAATTTCTCCATAGGGCTGCTTGATTGTCTTCATGACATGGCAGCAGACTTTTTCCAAAGTCAGAGATCCAAGACAACGGAGAAAGTGACAATGTCTTTTATGGCCTCATCTCAGAAGTCACACACCATCATTTCTCCAATAGTCTTATTATTTACAGAGATGTGGGAGGGGACAATACTAGGGCATGAAAAGTGAAGGCAAGAACGGGGATTATTCTCGAAGCTGATACCACACTATCTTTAATTGTAATACTTTTAAAAATTGATAATTGTATTTTCAAATGGGAACAGGAATCAATAGTGAAAAGGAGTAAGTTTTAATAGTAAGTTTGAAACAGTGAGAACAGGAGAAATTCAGAAAAACCTGAAATTATTGAAGTTACTGACAGCTCACAACTACCCAAATTTCCCTGTACTTATTTTGACAGTGATGTATTCCAGTCATCATTTTAACAAGCCAAAATCCATCTAAAATGTAGACAGATATAATCAGATGTTTAATACAAATTTCTATTATTGTGGATGCGTGAATGAGACTGAAGGTTTGTATCTGGTTTTTGAGAAAACTGAGTAATAATTGCCTGGAACCATTATATTTGAAGTGACATTTAAAAATCAAACTTGCAAACTTTTTTTAGCCATAAAGAAAGACGCCCTGACTACAACATTACAATAAAATTCACACATCAATTAAAAATTTCATAAAGCTCCCAGACTGACTTTTTAATTACCTTGGAAACTGATGTTTATTTTAAAAATATGAAAAATTGGTGACATGCTACATGGTAGATATTTCCAAATCTGTTTAGGTCAAAAGAGGTTGCCAATCTGGAAAATGTGTTCTTATAAAAATAGCACAGTTAATAAACACACCTGAGTATGATTTTTTTTAAAGTCATATGTAATCCAGTTCTTTTTCCTATAGTTGAGTGAATGCACGGTTGTTATTAATTAGGAAATTGTTTATTATATTTGTAATGGTGATGTCTGTGAAGATGTGTGTTGATAAAATAACTGATGAAAATATTTTCAACCAAATACCACACAGCATTTTCTGGAAATAAAAGTATGGGAATATGCAGAGATGAAGCCAAATATATTATGGACGGAACTCCAGAAGTGGTAACCCACATCAAGCCTCCTGCTACAAGAACACATTTTTGCAAATAATCTGTTTTTGTATTTTTTCAAGGGCTAGTAAAGAAGTAAACGTTGCTTTAAAAAAATAGTGGTTTGATCATTTCTTCTTTTGAATAAAATTTATAATGAACATGTTGATTTTGAAAGCTTTCTTTACTATGCAGATGCACACTGGCTTAGTCAGGAGTAGCAGCTGGTCAAAGTTTTCTAACTTAATATTGAATTGTTATTTTTGTTTATAAAAAAAAGAAAGAAAGAAAATGCCATGACAAAGAGTAAAACTTGGATTAAATGAATGAATTCATTATAAGTGCACCTTATCAATAAAAGTGGCTCACAAAGATGAATAATTTGCATTTTAAAAGCTAAACGCTCAAATGACAATTACAAAGTAAAGCTAATATTTTCACTGCATGTGACAAGACTACTGGAGCAAAAATAAAGTCTGAGTTAGGAGAGTTCATGGTGGAACTGAGTTGTTTGAGACTTCTGGTTCATTTACATTAGATTTTTTATATTTATTTATTTACTTAACTTTAATTTTTTTTTTTTTTTTTGCCATGTCCCACTGGCATGTGGGATCTTGGTTCCCCGACCAGGGATCGAACCCGCACCCCTTGCAGTGGAAGTGGGAAGTCTTAACCACTGGACCGCCAGGGAAGTCCCTACGTTAGATTTTAAAGATTGGCAGTGAACTAAAAATCATCAGTCACCTTTCTTCAGTGACTGAAAAAAAGTCTTTTGATAAGTAAATATCTTAAGACAGTGATCCCCGACCTTTTTGTCACCAGGGACCAGTTTCATGGAAGACAGTCTTTCCATGGACGAGGCAGTGGTGTTTGGGGGAGGAGTGTTCAGGCGGTAATGCAAGCGATGGGGAGCCGCAGATGAAGCTTCGCTCTTGCCTGCCACTCACCTGCTGTGCGGCCCGGTTCTTAACAGGTCGCGGACTGCTCCTGTCCACAGCCCGGGGGTTGGGGACCCCTGTCTTAAGAGAATAAGGGAGCTGGAATGATCAGAAATGAGTTCCATCTGCCCATACACCAAAGCAATTCAACCGTGTGGTGCACTGTGGTAGGTACCTATACATTTGTTCTGCCTAACACCATTTCCCATCCACCTTTGGGTTGCAACCACTTTTCTTTTGGGTGATGGGGAAGACGGACCAACTGTTTTTGTTTGCCCTGGCTCAGTTTTAGCACTTACAGTTCTGTGTATGGGAAACTTTATAGTGCTGGGAAAACAGGAAGCATTGGTATATGAGATGTGGAGTGGTGACAGGCTCCTTTCTTCCCAGATGTAGGTGTGGCACTTGATCAAGGTGTAATCACATACTGCATCCTACCCACGTGGTCACAGTGATTGAATGAGAGATGGATTTGAGCAAAGCTGGTCTGTCTCTGCTCGAGGTAACAGGGAAAATGAACACTTTTCAATTTGTACAATTCACCATGACCACCATTTTGATTGCCATGTGGAAAGATCCTTCCCTAGAAGTGGACAGCGTGATCATTTGACCCCTGGAAACAGCCACAGATGAAGCCAGCTGCAGCCCTGGACTTTAAACTTAATAAACTATAAATTCCTTCTTGGCTTCAGCTGCTTTGAGTTAATTTTCTTTTTTCAGTTTTTCTCTCCTTTTTTTTTTTTTTTAACACTGTACTGGAGTATAATTGCTTTACAATGTTGTGTTAGTTTCTGCTGTATAACAAAGTGAATCAGCTATACATATACATATATCCCCATATCTCCTCCCTCTTGTGTCTCCCTCCCACCCTCCCTATCACACCCTTCTAGGTGGTCACAAAGCACCAAGATGATCTCCCTGTGCTATGCAGCTTCTTCCCACTAGCTAGCTATCTTACATTTGGTAGTGTATATATGTCAGTGCAACTCTCTCACTTCGTCCCAAATTACCCTTCACCCTCCCTGTATTCTCAAGTCCTCTATGTCTGTGACTTTATTCCTGTCCTGCCCCTAGATTCATCAGAACCATTTTTTTTTTAGATTCCATATATATGTGTTAGCATACGGTATTTGTTTTTCTCTTTCTGACTTACTTCACTCTGTATGATAGACTCTAGGCCCATCAACCTCACTACAAATAACTCAATTTTGTTTCTTTTTATGGCAGAGTAATATTCCATTGTATATATGTGCCACATCTTCTTTATCCATTCATCTGTTGATGGACACTTAGGTTGCTTCCATGTCCTGGCTGTTGTAAATAGTGCTGCAATGAACATTGTGGTGCATGACTCTTTTTGAATTATCCATTGTATGTATGTGCCACATCTTCTTTATCCATTCATCTGTTGATGGACACTTAGGTTGCTTCCATGTCCTGGCTATTGTAAATAGAGCTGCAATGAACATTGTGGTACATGACTCTTTTTGAATTATGGTTTTCTCAGGGTATATGCCCAACTGTGGGATTGCTGGGTCATATGGTAGTTCTATTTTTAGTTTTTTAAGGAACCTCCATACTGTTCTCCATTGTGGCTGTATCAATTTACTTTCCCACCAACACTGCAAGAGGGTTCCCTTTTCTCCACACCATCTCCAGCATTTATTGTTTGTAGAATTTTTATGATGGCCATTCTGACTGGTGTGAGGTGATACCTCATTGTAGTTTTGATTTGCATTTCTCTAATGATTAGTGATGTTGGGCATCTTTTCATGTGTTTGTTGGCAATCTGTATCTCTTCTTCGGAGAAATTACTATTTAGATCTTCTGCCCATTTTTGGATTGGGTTGTGTTTTTTTTTTTTATATTGAGCTGCATGAGCTGCTTCTATATTTTGGAAATTAATCCTCTGTCAGTTGCTTCGTTTGCAAATATTTTCTCCCATTCTGAGGGTTGTCTTTTCATCTTGTTTATGGTTTCCTTGGCTGTGCAAAAGCTTTTAAGTTTCATTAGGTCCCATTTGTTTATTTTTGTTTTCATTTCCATTTCTCTAGGAGGTGGGTCAAAAAGGATCTTGCTGTGAT
>NC_041231.1:55078490-55079347 GCF_002837175.3 Physeter macrocephalus | reverse complement strand
ATAGTGTCTGGCCTTACATTTAGGTCTTTAATCGATTTTGAGTTTATTTTTGTGTATGGTGTTAGGGAGTGTTCTAATTCCATTCTTTCATATGTAGCTGTCCAGTTTTCCCAGCACCACTTATTAAAGAGGTTGTCTTTTCTCCATTGTATACTCTTGCCTCCTTTATCAAAGATAAAGTAACCATATCACCTTACTTTGTGTGCAGGGGTTTATCTCTGGGCTTTCTATCCTGTTCCATTGATCTATAGTTCTGTTTTTGTGCCAATACCATACTGTCTTGATTACTCTAGCTTTGTAGTATAGTCTGAAGTCAGGGAGCCTGATTCTTCCAGCTCCACTGTTCTTTCTCAAGAATGCTTTGGATATTCAGGGTCTTTTTTGTTTCCATACAAGTTGTGAAATTTTTTGTCCTAGCTCTGTGAAAAATGCCATTGGTAGTTGGATAGGGATTGAATTGAATCTGTAGGCTGCTTTGGGTAGTATAGTCATTTTCACAGTGTTGATTCTTCCAATCCAAGAACATGCTATATCTCTCCATCTGTTTGTATCATCTTTAATTTCTTTCATCAGTGTCTTATAGTTTTCTGCATACAGGTCTTTTGTCACCTTAGGTAGGTCTATTCCTAGGTATTTTATTCTTTTTGTTGCAATGGTAAATGGGAGTGTTTCCTTAATTTCTCTTTCAGATTTTTCATGATTATTGTATAGGAATGCAAGAGATTTCTGTGCCTTAATTTTGTATCCTGCTACTCTACCAAATTCATTGATTAGTGCTAGTAGTTTTCTGGTAGCATCTTTAGGATTCTCTATGTATAGTACCATGTCATCTGCAAACAGTGACAGTTTTACTTCTT
>NC_041231.1:55077813-55078479 GCF_002837175.3 Physeter macrocephalus | reverse complement strand
AATTATGTTGGCTGTGGGTTTGTCATATATGACCTTTATTATGTTGAGGTGGGTTCCCTCTATGCCTACTTTCTGGAGAGTTTTTATCATAAATGGGTGTTGAATTTTGTCAAAAGCTTTTTCTGCATCTATTGAGATGATCATATGGTTTTTCTCCTTCAGTTTGTTGATATGGTGTATCACATTGATTGATTCACGTATATTGAAGAATCCTTGTATTCCTGGGATAAACCCCCCTTGATCATGGTGTATGATCCTTTTAATGTGCTGTTGGATTCTGTGTGCTAGTATTTTGTTGAGGATTTTTGCATCTTGTTCATCAGTGACATTGGCCTGTAGTTTTCTTTTTTTGTGACATCTTTCTCTGGTTTTGGTATCAAGGTGATGGTGGCCTTATAGAATGTGTTTGGGAGTGTTCCTCCCTCTGCTATACTTTAGAAGAGTTTGAGAAGGATAGGTGTTAGCTCTTCTCTAAATGTTTGATAGAATTCGCCTGTGAAGCCATCTGGTCTTGGGCTTTTGTTTGTTGGAAGATTTCTAATCACAGTTTCACTTTCAGTGCTTGTGATTGGTCTGTTCATATTTTCTATTTCTTCCTGGTTCAGTCCCTGAAGATTGTGCTTTTCTAAGAATTTGTCCATTTCTTCCAGGTTGTCCATCTTATTG
>NC_041231.1:55067495-55077599 GCF_002837175.3 Physeter macrocephalus | reverse complement strand
TCTAGTTCCTTTAGGTGTAAGGTTAGATTGTTTATTTGAGATTTTTCTTGTTTCTTGAGGTAGGCTTGTATTGCTATAAACTTCCCTCTTAGAACTGCTTTTGCTACATCCCATAGGTTTTGGGTCGTTGTGTTTTCATTGTCATTTGTTTCTAGGTATTTTTTTATTTCCTCATTGATTTCTTCAGTGATCTCTTGGTTATTTAATAGCATATTGTTTTGCCTCCATGTGTTTGTATTTTTTACAGTTTTTCCTCCTGTAATTGATATCTAGTCTCATAGCATTGTTGTCAGAAAAGATACTTGATACGATTTCAATTTTCTTAAATTTACCAAGGCTTGATTTGTGACCCAAGATATGATCTATCCTGGAGAATGTTCCATGAGCACTTGAGAAGAATGTGTATTCTGTTGTTTTTGGATGGAATGTCCTATAAATATCAATTAAGTCCATCTTGTGTAATGTATCATTTAAAGCTTGTGTTTCCTTATTTATTTTCATTTTGGATGATCTATCCATTGGTGAAAGTGGGGTGTTAAAGTCCCCTACTATGATTGTGTTACTGTCGATTTCCCCTTTTATGGCTGTTAGTATTTGCCTTATGTATTGAGGTGCTCCTATGTTGGGTGCATAAATATTTACCATTGTTATATCTTCTTCTTTGATTGATCCCTCAATCATTATGTAGTGTCCTTCTTTGTTTCTTGTAGTAGTCTTTATTTTAAAGTTTATTTAGTCTGATATGGGAATTGCTACTCCAGCTTTCTTTCAATTTCCATTTGCATGGAATACCTTTTTCCATCCCCTCACTTTCAGTCTGTGTGTGTCCCTAGGTCTGAAGTGGGTCTCTTGTAGGCAGCATGTATACAGGTCTTGTTTTTGTATCCATGCAGCCTGTCTATGTCTTTTGGTTGGAGCATGTAATCCTATTACATTTAAGGTAATTATCAATATGCATGTTCCTATTACCATCTTCTTATTTGTTTTAGGTTTGCTATTGTAGGTCTTTTCCTTCTCTTGTGTTTCTTGCCTAGAGAAGTTCCTTTAGCATTTGTTGTAAAGCTGGTTTCGTGGTGCTGAATTCCCTTAACTTTTGCTTTTCTGTAATGGTTTTAATTTCTCCATCGAATCTGAATGAGATCTTTGCTGGGTAGAGTAATCTTGCTTGTAGGTTTTTCCCTTTCATCACTTTAAATATGTCCTGGCTCTCCCTTCTGGCTTGCAGAGTTTCTGCTGAAAGATCAGCTGTTAACCTTATGGGGATTCCCTTGTATGTTATTTGTTGCTTTTTCTTTACTGCTTTTAATATTTTTTCTTTGTATTTAATTTTTGATAGTTTGATTAATATGTGTCTCAGTGTGTTTCTCTTTGTGTTTATCCTGTATGGGACTCTCTGCACTTCCTGGACTTGATTGACTCTTTCCTTTCCCATGTTAGGGAAATTTCAACTATAATCTCTTCAAATATTTTGTCAGACCCTTTTTTTTTTCTCTTCTTCTTCTGGGACCCCTATAATTGAATGCTGGTGCATTTAATGGTGTCCCAGGGGTCTCTGAGACTGTCCTCAATTCTTTTCATTCTTTTTTCTTTATTCTACTCCCTGGCAGTTATTTCCACTATTTTATCTTCCAGCTCACTTATCTGTTCTTCTGCTTCAGTTATTTTGCTATTGTTTCCTTCTAGACTATTTTTAATTTCAGTTATTGTGTTGTTCATCACTGTTCATTTGTTCTTTAGTTCTTCTAGATCCTTGTTAAATGTTTCTTGTATTTTCTCCATTCTGTTTCCAAGATTTTGGATCATCTTTACTCTCATTAGTCTGAATTCTTTTTCAGGTACGTTGCCTATTTTGTCTTCATTTATTTGGTCTTGTAGGTTTTTACCTTGCTCCTTCGTCTGTAATACATTTTTTGTTTGTTTCACCTTTTTTTTTTTTTTTAATGTGTAGGGCTGTATTCCTGTCTTACTGGTTGTTTGGCCTGAGACTACCAGCACTGGAGTTTGCAGGCAGTTGGATAGAGCCGGGTCTTGGTGCTGAGATGAGGACCTCTGGGAGGCCTCACTCTGATTAATATTCCCTGGGGTCTGAGGTTCTCTGTTAGTCCAGCAGTTTGGACTTGGAGTTCCCACCGCAGGCGCTTGGACCCCACCTCCAGCCTGGGAACCAAGATCTTGCAAGCTGGTCGCTGGGGGTTCCTCCCATCCCCTTAGGTGTCCATCATCTCCCACCGGTGCCTGGTAGGTTCCCTAGTTGTGCCTGAGTTGATTTTCTATTGCTTGCAACCATAAAATTCCTACAACCTGTCAGCATGAAGACATATTTATTAAAATTTTAATCAACAGGAGTCTGAAAATGTACTATTCTACCTCTTTGTCGGTATTCAGGGCATCACTACTTAATGGTTATCCCACATAGCTCTTAAAGCAAGTAAAAAAAATATATCCATACATTTAACTGTCTGGATTTGAGAAATATTGTGACGTCAACAGCAAAAAGAAATTGCCTAGTATGAGCTGTCAGGTCTCTGTTATTCAGTCTAATTATCCAAAATTGATGCAGTAGCTCTCATCAATTAACCAAGGAAACAAGTAGGAAAAATCTTTTGAAAACTTTCCTGATAGCAAGAAGTGTGAAATGTTTCTTAAGTTAAAATAAGCATGGCCATGTTATGGATTAGAATATAAAGCTGACATAAAATTTTAAGAGCCTGGAATTCAAAGACATTTCTTACTTGTGCCTGGTTGCTTTATTTTATATATCCCAGGGCACATGTTCATTTTCCTGAATATTTAGGAAAGGTACTTCTGTATAAAACTTAGCAAGGTCTCACAGTGGAAATAGAGACCCATAAAAATTTTTTTTAAAAAAACAGAGATGTGACCAGAGCTACTAACAGCAATAAGTAAGATGGTCTGGAAAAAGAGGAGGTTAGAGATAAGACCCCTTAGGGGTTCAGTGCAATTGTCTAGGCAAGGAATAATGACAGTCTCAGGAAAGATAAATGATTTCCTGCTTTGGTTTCCACCTGACCCATGCAAAGCACCAACCATAAAAGGGAAAGTACATACTAAATACTAAACAGTCAACATGTATAAAGTGCTTCATTTAGCAAACTCCCAGACAACATTTGTCAAGAGCCAGACACTATTCTAAGCACTTTACAGATATTAGCTCATTTAGTTCTCATTACAAATTTATGAGGTAGTTCCTATTAATATCCCCATTGTACAGATGGGGATACAGAAGCAAAGAGAGATTAAGTAACTTGCTCGTGTTTACCCAGCTAATAAATAGCAAAGCCAAAATTTGAATCCAGATAATCCGACCCCAAATCCCTTAGTCTTAACTGAAGTGCTATGCTCATTTTGGGAGGGAAACATAATTTGAGAGTTAATACTCAAATATACTATTTAAGGCATTATTTTGAGAGTGAAATTGTAAACAAGTGAGCAAAGAGATGATATATAGCCCTGAATCATTCAGAACTCATAGATGGATTTGTGGAAGAGAATTCGACCCATGTGCAAAAAAATTGGTAAGCACAGCAAAACATTTTTGAGGTTGTAATATTAGCTTTACCTTCTCGATGCTTAGGCAAAAATAAATAAATAAAATGAAAATGTAAGAACATGTGTTTATCAAGGCAAACTTCAGTTAAACGTATGCAAAATATCTCTAGAAATCTATATTGTGGTCGGAAAAATATGGATACATTTTTCGAGTTTTGCTTTGGCATTTAGGGAGAGGTGAAGTGAAAGTTATTTTAGTTGTTTTTCTACTTGTGGCAGGAGTGAGAATTCTGAGGTTTCCAGAGAACTAAAGATAGCTTGGTTAATGAAAGACCACACAGCTAATGAATATTTATGAATGGGGGAAGGAAATTTACAAATCACAATATATCCTCATTTCCACCCCTATCTCTCCCCCACCCAGTTCAAGCTATGGAAGCAGAAAGAGAACAGGATGTCTGTTTCTCACTTGGTAGTTTCAAAATCCTTAAGGAATGGAAATGGCTCAAAATAAAGACAATGTTTGGGAGGGAAAAAAAATGTAATAATGTAAGAGCCAACTCCTGTCTTACTAAATATGATTTTACAACTAGAGGGGAAAGGAGAGAGGGAAGGTATACAGGGAAATGATGGAAGTTTAAACAGAGATGAGACCTTGCACCTTGCTCGCCCCTGGGAAGATCCTGGAGACCCGCTTCCCAGACCCACAATGTTCCAGTGTAGCATGGGAGGAACACAAAGAACAGTGGGCCCTAAAGGTGTCTTGAGGGTAGGAATGAGGGACAACTCAGCAGTGAAGAGCTCATGCTTGATAACCTAGGTATCAGATGCCTAGCGATGTCTCCATCAGGGGTCCTACCAAATTCACCAAAAGGCAGGGATTTAGATGCAACTTAAGGGAAAAGCGGTGGTAGGGGAACACACAATTTGACCAAGATTAAATTTCCACCACTCCAGTGGAATGGAGGCTTACAAGAACAATTATGCAGGAAATTATACAGGAAAAAAAAAAGAAAAGAATGTAGTGTCTTTTGCATATCTGAACATGTTCCTTAAGATTTGCATTACACAAGCACAGAGTGTCACTGACCTGCATGCTATCATATGCCCATGGGACATGAGTGGCACAATGAAGGAATGAAGTTACGTGGCAGGGATTCAGTCTTTCAGAAGACAAAGGATCCTCTTAAGAGCTTTCTTAACACCATGGCATCCTTTATCTTCTCAACCTCACATGCTCAACTTCCCATACTGTTTCTCCCCAGTTAATATGTGTTCCACTTCCAACTTTTTGTTTGGAAATCTTATGTGTCCTCCAAAACCCAGCATTTAAAACCATGAAGCTGTGAGCACTCCTTCCCAATCTCTTTGAGATTCCCTCATGTATACATAGAGGATATTCAATATTTTCTGCTTGAATAAAAAAAACCACTCGGCCTGGACTTCTCTGGTGGAGCAGTGGTTAAGAATCCGCTTGCCAGGCTTCCCTGGTGGCGCAGTGGTTGAGAATCCGCCTGCCGTTGCAGGGGACACGGGTTCGTGCCCTGGTCCGGGAAGATCCCACATGCCGCGGAGCGGCTGGGCCCGCCATAGCCACTGAGCCTGCACGTCCGGAGCCTGTGCTCCGCAACGGGAGAGGCCACAACAGTGAGAGGCCCGCGTACCACAAAAAAAAAAAAAAGAATCCGCTTGTTAATGCAGGGGACATGGGATCGATACCTGGTCCGGGAAGATCCCACATGCTGTGGAACAACTAAGCCCATGTGCCACAACTACTGAAGACTGCGTGCCTAGAGCCCATGCTCTGCAACAAGAGAAGCCGCTGCAGTGAGAAGCCTGCACGCAGCAACGAAGACCCAACGCAGCCAAAAATAAATTAAAAAAAAAACAACACTTGGCCTCATATTATACTACTGTCTCTCCATGTCTCATCTCACTAACTAGTTTGTACTTTTTGTGAGGGTATGGACTGTATTATACACATCATCATGATTATTTCTTTTTTTAAAATTATTCTCTTTATTTTATTTATATTTTTATTGAAGTATAGTTGATGTACAATATTATATAAGTTACAGGTGTACCATATAGTAACTCACAATTTTTAAGGGTTATACTCCATTTATAGTTATTGTAAAATATTGGCTATATTCCCTGTGTTGTACGATATATCCTTGTAGCTTATTTAATAGTTCGTACTTTTTTTTTTTTTTTTTTTTGCGGTACGTGGGCCTCTCACTGTTGTGGCCTTTCCCATTGTGGAGCACAGGCTCCGGACGCGCAGGCTCAGCGGCCATGGCTCACAGGCCCAGCCGCTCCGCAGCATGTGGGATCCTCCCGGACCGGGGCACGAACCCGTGTCCCCTGCATCAGCAGGCGGACTCTCAACCACTGTGCTACCAGGGAAGCCCTAGTTTGTACTTCTTAATCCCCCACCCTTGTACAGCCCCCGCTTCCCTCTCCCCACTGGTATTTATATGAGTCTGCTTTTTTGTTATATTCACTAGTTTGCTGTACTGTTTAGATTCCACATATAGGTGACATCGTACAGTATTTGTCTTTTTCTGTCTGATTTATTTCACTTTCATGATCATTTCTTTTTCTTTTTCTTTTTCTTTTTTTTGGCTGCACCGCATGGCATGTGGGATCTTAGTTCCACAGCCAGGGATCGAACCCATGCCTCCTACAGTAGAAGCTCAGAGAATTAACCACTGGACCACCAAGAAGTCCCTCATGATTGTTTCTTAATAGTATCAAATACATAAGAGGTGTTCAGTGTATGTATACACACACACACACACATATATACATATATATATGAAAGAATGAATTTCCAGGGTGTCTATGCACCAAAATAGAATACCTAGTGTCTTAGATTGGGTTCTTCCAGAAGCAGACTGAGCCACAGATTCAAGCAAAAGTGCCCTCAGGGCAGACTAGTAAGGGAATGAGGGAAGCAGGACAGGGAAGGAGAGGCAGACAAGAAAAGGGTACAATTTTTGGTGAATTGCTGGACTTGGTCTGATGCTGTAGGGAGCTCTGGAGCATAAATTATACCTTGAGTTCCTGCAGTCTTGAGGCTAGGGAGCTGGGCTTTGTTCACTAGTCAGTGGTTGGCTACCAGCCACCTTGGGGGATGGGCACTCCCAGGCATCTCTAACCTTCCAACTGGAGGTGGCTCCATTAGCGCAGGGGCAATCCTTTGAAGAAGGTTGCTGGTGTAACCTGAGGAGATACTGAGGGGTTCTGAGCAGGGTACCTATGTGCTCCCCGAACCTAGGAACAAACATAGTCTTTTAGGGCATCTTTGATTCACTTTGAACAAGATGTTCCTGTTAATCTTTGTTTTTTTAGTTTGTTGATTTTTTTCTTTTCTCGTCCCTTTGCTAATCTATATCCTACCTCCTTGTGTTTGTTTATACAAAACAATAAAAAAAATTTTTTTAATATTCTTAAACAAAACCAAATACCAGATAGTCTAAAGATTTATATCTAAAAAAGGAAACCGTAAACGTCCTGGACGAAGGCTCAGAGCTGCTTTGGGAAGCAGGGGCTTGAGAAGGTCGCATTGCTCTACAGAGGAAATGGAAAGAATTTGTTTTTTATGTTTTCTTTTTTCATCTGAGAGGGCAAACGCAGAGGAGAGAGGAGTGAGTACAGAAACAACAGATGTAGCCAAAAGACTCCTGAGAACCAGAGTGTCTGACGTTTGATTTTTAAGATGCTTGTGTGGCTCCCTAAAGAGTCATTGTAGACAGCTACATACTCCAAACCTTGGGTAAATAGGAGCTGCTTTTGGTGCAAAAACTAAGGAATGGATTGAAAAGTAGAGATGAAGGAACAGCCCCAAGTTGCACAAAGGAGAACAAGCGTTCAGGGGTGGTAGCTAGCGCCAGCCGGGCCGTGAGACGGGAACTCCGCAGGGAATTCACAGCGGCCTTGACAGAGGCACTGGGTTTCTTTTTCCCCAAGGCATGGAATATGACCAAGCCAATCTTCTCTAGATCCTTCTGATAACTGAACTGCACTGAGGAAGCTAAAAGCACTTCAAAGTACATTTATGAGGTGCTTTTATAAAATAATTTACAAACATAATATGGGAGAAGTAAATTGGGTGAAAGCACAAAATAAGGAAGAGACAAAGGCAGAACCATAGCCCAAGAAGTTCCCAGTCCAGGCTTCTGTTATATATTTCTCTTCCTAGCAGCAGTTTGCAATGGCATGAGCAGAGTTACTGATTGCACCTGGTGCTTCAGTGAAACAGGGAGTCTCAAAAATGGGTTCCTTTAAATCCCCTCTGTGTCATACATGCCTGAAAAGCAGGAGACTTGGGGAATAAGAGAAATATATAGTCACCATAACAAATTTCATGTTTTGTCCAAAGCAATAAAATGAGTGTGTACCCTACCAGGGGGCTATGGTGACAACCAGCTCTTAAGAGTGCATAGCGGGCTTCCCTGGTGGCGCAGTGGTTGAGAGCCCGCCTGCCGACGCAGGGGACACGGGTTCGTGCCCCGGTCCGGGAAGATCCCACATGCCGCGGAGCGGCTGGGCCCGTGAGCCATGGCCGCTGAGCCCGCGCGTCCGGAGCCTGTGCTCCGCGGTGGGAGGGGCCACAGCAGTGAGAGGCCCGCGTACGTACCACACAAAAAAACAAAAACAAATTAAAAAAAAAAAAAAAAGAGTGCATAGCTATGCAGAGGTTGGGGCTGTGGGCGGGGGCATTGATGCATGAAGTGATCCCTGGAAGGGTGATGAGAGAGTTGGAAAATGAGACGTGGAAGGAAAGAAAGCCCAGAAAGGGGACATTAATGAGTAAGTTACTACAGAGAGTAACCAGAGCTCTGTTCCTCTGGGGACTGTGCAGAATACTTAGAATTGTCTCACAGAGAGGCAAGGAAGTTGGGGTATTTATTGATCAATTCCTGAATCTCTTTGGTTGAAGGTTGTTCTTGGGGTCTTAACTCCACAGCATGTCCTCATTGCCAGGGAAAACCATCAGGGAGAGAAATTCAGGACCTGAACTTATAGAACTGTCTGTAAGTAGGGACAGTGAGAGTTTTGAATGTCCTTTCCCTGGCTTATTTATTAGTTATGTGACTTTTATTATCTGTGCTTCAGTTTATTCACCTATAGAAGCATGGTGATAATTATCGAAACTTATAGTGTTTTCATGAGAATTAAATGACAAAAGACATGTATGTAAAATGCTTAGAAAATTCCCAGGAGCCAATTTAATAATACGATTATCATGTTAACTCTCTATGTTCATTAACTAATTTGTTAAATGAATTATAGCTACCTCTCATTCTTTGGAAAGATGATAATTTATTTGGCATTAGTTGTCTTTTTTTCTAAAGCAATCTAATGGTTTTTTCTTAACAGATTCTCAGCTTCATTCAATTGTGAATTTTATAATGTTCATAATGAATAGTTATAAAGGTTGTTATCCATGAAGCAGATGACATACAAAGGAATTTCTATACAGCTTGAGCTGCAGATCAGGTTTTATATAGTCAGGTTTTTATTTTTTATTTTTATGTTTTGGTTTATTTTCTGATGTTATCTCTGCTAAAGGAAATGACCAAAACTCTGCTCCAGATCACCAGGACTGGCACCATGTTTCGAGTGTCACTGTCAGCTACTGCTAGATATTATGATCAAGGGTGACCCCTGAAATTGGAGTATTTCTAACTGATACCATTTCCAGCCTTCCGCAAAGTCAATGAACATGTACCCAAAACTAGAAAGGAAGATATTTCAACTTGGAAAACAGAAAAAAAATGGATTCCTAGGACTTCCCTGGTGGTCCAGTGGCTAAGACCCTGTGCTCCCAACGCTGGGAGCCAGGGTTCCATCCCTGTTCAGGGAAATAGATCCCACGTGCTGCAACTAAAGATCCCGCAAGTGACAACGAAGATCCCCCATATAGCAACTAAGACCCGGCGCAGCCAAATAAATAAATATTAAAAAAAAAAAGAAGAAGAAAGAGAAAGATGTATTCCTGGGACTTCCCTGGCAGTCCAGTGGTTAGGACTCGACACTTTCACAGCCAGGGCTCAGGTTTTATCCCTGGTCACGGGGAATTAAGATCCTGCAAGCCAAAAAAAGAAAAGGATTCCTAATCTACTTTTTGGTTGCTTTTTGCCTTGGATTTCTTCATGTTCAGGTACAATGTTTAGATGTGGTTTATAAACATGCCCCATGATATGCCATCTATTTATATGTCTGTGATGTGCACAGAAAGTCACCCATTGCTGAGAAAGTACTGAATGCTCAGAGATTGATCTCAGTTTGATCTTCCTGCGAAATTGCATCCTCAATATTAAAGATTGTAATACATTGGCTGTGTGAAAGCATAGTGAAGAGAGTAAATGTATCCCTGAGGTGTGCCACTCGAGCAAGCCACATGAAAGCTGGCATTAAAAATGGCATACAGGGGCTTCCCTGGTGGTGCAGTGGTTGTGAGTCCGCCTGACGATGCAGGGGACGCGAGTTCGTGCCCCGGTCCGGGAAGATCCCACATGCCGCGGAGCGGCTGGGCCCGTGAGCCATGGCCGCTGAGCCTGCGCGTCCGGAGGCTGTGCTCCGCAA
>NC_041231.1:55067100-55067412 GCF_002837175.3 Physeter macrocephalus | reverse complement strand
AGCGGCTGGGCCCGTGAGCCATGGCCGCTGAGCCTGCGCGTCCGGAGCCTGTGCTCCGCAACGGGAGAGGCCACAACAGTGAGAGGCCCGCGTACCGGAAAAAAAAAAAAAAAAAAAAAAAAAGACATACAGAAATGTGTACAGGTGATCCTTCATTAAAAAGACCAATGTGAACACTTCTCCCCTCAACAGTAAAGATGCTTCAGTAGGGAAACTCAGTTATATTCGATGCTTTTTTTTCCTCTTTTTTTTTTTTTTTTTTTTTTTTTTGTGGTATGCGGGCCTCCCTCTGTTGCGGCCTCTCCCGTTGCG
>NC_041231.1:55064854-55067057 GCF_002837175.3 Physeter macrocephalus | reverse complement strand
GCTCACGGCCCCAGCCGCCCCGCGGCATGTGGGATCCTCCCAGACCGGGGCGCGAACCCGGTTCCCCTGCATCGGCAGGCGGACGCGCAACCACTGCGCCACCAGGGAAGCCCTTTCCTCTTATTTTTTGGCAGCACCATGCAACTTACAGGATCTTGGTTCCCCGACCAGGGATCGAACCCGGGGCTCCCGGCAGTGAGAGTACCGAGTCCTAACCACTGGACAACTAGGAAATTCCCTTTTGTTTCCTTTTAAATGAACAATTTTTAGAGCAGTTTTAGATTCACAGCAAAATTGAGTAGAAGGTATAGAGATTTCCCATATACCCCTGGCCTACACACACACACACAGGCTTGCCTACTATCAACATCCCCCACCAGAGCTGTACATTTGTTACCGTCCATGAATCTACATTGACGCCTCATTATTGCCGTAGTTTATGCTGGGGTTTACTCTTGGTGTTGAACATTCTATGGGTTTGGACAAATGTATAATGATATGTATCCACCATTGTAGTATGGTACAGAAGCTTCACTGCCCTAAAAATCCTGTGTGCTCTATCATCCCTCCCTTTCCTCAACCCCTGGCAACCACTGATCTTTTTACTGTCTCCATTGTTTCTGGGAATCATACAGTATGTAACCTTTTCAAACTGGCTTCTTTCTTGTGGTAATATGCGTTTAAGTTTCCTCCATGTCTTTTCATGGCTTTATAGCTCATTTCTTTTTAGCGCTGAACACTGTCCATTGTCTGGATGTACCATAGTTTATTATTCATTCACCTAATGAAAGACATCTTGGTTGTTTCCAAGTTTGGGCAATTATGAATAAAGCTGCTATAAAGACCTGTGTGCAGGTTTTGGCGTAGACATAAGTTTTCAGTTCATTTGGGTAAATATCAAGTAGTACAATGGCTGGATCATATGGTAAGGATGTATTCAGTTTCATAAGAAACCGTCAGACTGTCTTCCAAAGTGTCTGTGCCATTTTGCATTCCCATTAACAATGAATGATAATTCCTGTTGCTCCACATCCTCGCTAACATTTGGTGTTGTCAGTGTTTTGGGTTTTAGGTGTGTAGTGTTATCTCACAGTTGTTTTAATTTGCATTTCCCTAATGACATACAATGTGGAGCATCTTTTTATACCTTTATTTGCCACCTGTGAGGTATCTGTTGAGCTTTCTATTCAAATCTTTTGCTCATTTTAAAATCAGGTTGTTTTCTTATTGTTGAGTTTTAAGAATTTGTATATTTTGGATAACAGTCCTTTATCAGACATGTGTTTTGCAAGTATTTTCTCCCAGTCTGTGGCTTGTCTTCTTATTCTCTTGACAGTTTCTTCCACAGAGCAGAAGTTTTTAATTTTAATGAGGCCCAATTTATCAATTATTTCTTTCATAGTTTGTGCCTTTGATGTTGCTTCTAAAAATGTTATCACCATGCCCAAGGTCATCCAGATTTTCTCCTTGGTTACTTTCTAGGAGTTTTATAATTTTACATTTATTTCTATCATCCATTTTGATTTATTTTTTGTGATGGTTCTAAGTTCTGTGCCTGGATTTTTTTTTTTTTTTTTGCATATGGACACCCAGTTGCTTGTCATCATTTGTTGAAAAAGATTATCTTTTCTCCATTGTATTGTCTTTGCTCTTTTGTCAAAGATCAGCTGACTATATTTATGTGGGTCTACTTCTGGCCTCTATTCCATTCCATTGATCTATTGAGCCATTGATCTATTCTTTCATAGTGTCAGTCCTCTGTTCTTTTCCTTTAATATTTTGTTGACCATTTTGAGTCTTTTGCTTCTCCATATAAACTTTATTTTTTTTTAACATCTTTATTGGAGTATAATTGCTTTACAATGGTGTGTTAGTTTCTGCTGTATAACAAAGTGAATCAGCTATAAATATACATACATCCCCATAACTCCTCCGTCTTGTGTCTCCCTACCACCCTCCCTATCCCACCCCTCTAGGTGGACACAAAGCACCGAGCTGATCTCCCTGTGCTATGTGGCTGCTTCCTGCTAGCTATCTATTTTACATTTGTTAGTGTGTATATGTCTATGCCACTCTCTCACTTCGTCCCAGCTTACCCTCCCCACTCCCCGTGTCCTCAAGTCCATTCTCTACGTCTGCGTTTTTATTCCTGTCCTGCCCCTAAGTTCTTCAGAACCTTTTTTTTTTTTTAGATTCCATATAT
>NC_041231.1:55062288-55064557 GCF_002837175.3 Physeter macrocephalus | reverse complement strand
TTGTGGTATGCGGGCCTCCCTCTGTTGCGGCCTCTCCCGTTGCGGAGCACAGGCTCCGGACGCGCAGGCTCAGCGGCCATGGCTCACGGCCCCAGCCGCCCCGCGGCATGTGGGATCCTCCCAGACCGGGGCGCGAACCCGGTTCCCCTGCATCGGCAGGCGGACGCGCAACCACTGCGCCACCAGGGAAGCCCTTTCCTCTTATTTTTTGGCAGCACCATGCAACTTACAGGATCTTGGTTCCCCGACCAGGGATCGAACCCGGGGCTCCCGGCAGTGAGAGTACCGAGTCCTAACCACTGGACAACTAGGAAATTCCCTTTTGTTTCCTTTTAAATGAACAATTTTTAGAGCAGTTTTAGATTCACAGCAAAATTGAGTAGAAGGTATAGAGATTTCCCATATACCCCTGGCCTACACACACACACACAGGCTTGCCTACTATCAACATCCCCCACCAGAGCTGTACATTTGTTACCGTCCATGAATCTACATTGACGCCTCATTATTGCCGTAGTTTATGCTGGGGTTTACTCTTGGTGTTGAACATTCTATGGGTTTGGACAAATGTATAATGATATGTATCCACCATTGTAGTATGGTACAGAAGCTTCACTGCCCTAAAAATCCTGTGTGCTCTATCATCCCTCCCTTTCCTCAACCCCTGGCAACCACTGATCTTTTTACTGTCTCCATTGTTTCTGGGAATCATACAGTATGTAACCTTTTCAAACTGGCTTCTTTCTTGTGGTAATATGCGTTTAAGTTTCCTCCATGTCTTTTCATGGCTTTATAGCTCATTTCTTTTTAGCGCTGAACACTGTCCATTGTCTGGATGTACCATAGTTTATTATTCATTCACCTAATGAAAGACATCTTGGTTGTTTCCAAGTTTGGGCAATTATGAATAAAGCTGCTATAAAGACCTGTGTGCAGGTTTTGGCGTAGACATAAGTTTTCAGTTCATTTGGGTAAATATCAAGTAGTACAATGGCTGGATCATATGGTAAGGATGTATTCAGTTTCATAAGAAACCGTCAGACTGTCTTCCAAAGTGTCTGTGCCATTTTGCATTCCCATTAACAATGAATGATAATTCCTGTTGCTCCACATCCTCGCTAACATTTGGTGTTGTCAGTGTTTTGGGTTTTAGGTGTGTAGTGTTATCTCACAGTTGTTTTAATTTGCATTTCCCTAATGACATACAATGTGGAGCATCTTTTTATACCTTTATTTGCCACCTGTGAGGTATCTGTTGAGCTTTCTATTCAAATCTTTTGCTCATTTTAAAATCAGGTTGTTTTCTTATTGTTGAGTTTTAAGAATTTGTATATTTTGGATAACAGTCCTTTATCAGACATGTGTTTTGCAAGTATTTTCTCCCAGTCTGTGGCTTGTCTTCTTATTCTCTTGACAGTTTCTTCCACAGAGCAGAAGTTTTTAATTTTAATGAGGCCCAATTTATCAATTATTTCTTTCATAGTTTGTGCCTTTGATGTTGCTTCTAAAAATGTTATCACCATGCCCAAGGTCATCCAGATTTTCTCCTTGGTTACTTTCTAGGAGTTTTATAATTTTACATTTATTTCTATCATCCATTTTGATTTATTTTTTGTGATGGTTCTAAGTTCTGTGCCTGGATTTTTTTTTTTTTTTTTTGCATATGGACACCCAGTTGCTTGTCATCATTTGTTGAAAAAGATTATCTTTTCTCCATTGTATTGTCTTTGCTCTTTTGTCAAAGATCAGCTGACTATATTTATGTGGGTCTACTTCTGGCCTCTATTCCATTCCATTGATCTATTGAGCCATTGATCTATTCTTTCATAGTGTCAGTCCTCTGTTCTTTTCCTTTAATATTTTGTTGACCATTTTGAGTCTTTTGCTTCTCCATATAAACTTTATTTTTTTTTAACATCTTTATTGGAGTATAATTGCTTTACAATGGTGTGTTAGTTTCTGCTGTATAACAAAGTGAATCAGCTATAAATATACATACATCCCCATAACTCCTCCGTCTTGTGTCTCCCTACCACCCTCCCTATCCCACCCCTCTAGGTGGACACAAAGCACCGAGCTGATCTCCCTGTGCTATGTGGCTGCTTCCTGCTAGCTATCTATTTTACATTTGTTAGTGTGTATATGTCTATGCCACTCTCTCACTTCGTCCCAGCTTACCCTCCCCACTCCCCGTGTCCTCAAGTCCATTCTCTACGTCTGCGTCTTTATTCCTGTCCTGCCCCTAGGTTCTTCAGAACCTTTTTTTTTT
>NC_041231.1:55046035-55062127 GCF_002837175.3 Physeter macrocephalus | reverse complement strand
TTTCATTTCTCTAATGATTAATGATGTTGAGCATCCTTTCATGTGTTTGTTGGCAGTCTGTATATCTCCTTTGGAGAAGTGTCTGTTTAGGTCTTCTGTCCATTTTTTTTTTTTTTTTTTTTTTGTGGTATGCGGGCCTCCCTCTGCTGTGGCCTCTCCCGTTGCGGAGCACAGGCTCCGGACGCGCAGGCTCAGCGGCCATGGCTCACGGGCCCAGCCGCTCCGCGGCACGAACCCGGTTCCCCTGCATCGGCAGGCGGACGCGCAACCACTGTGCCACCAGGGAAGCCCTCCTGTCCATTTTTGAATTGGGTTGTTTGTTTTTTTGATATTGAGCTGCATAAGCTGCTTGTATATTTTGGAGATTAATCCTTTGTCAGTTGCTTCATTTGAAAATATTTTCTCGCATTCTGAAGGTTGTCTTCATATAAACTTTAGAATCAGTTTGTTGATATCTACAGTATTATTTGTTGGGATTTTTATTGAGATTGTGTTGAATCTACTGATTATGTTGGGCTGAACTAACGTCTTGACAATATTGAATCTTCCTATGGATGAACATGGACTATCTCTACATTTGTTTAGTTCTTTTTTGGATTCTTTTATCAGAGTTTTGTAGTTTTCCTCATATAGATCTTGTTGCTGATCTTTTTAAAGTACGTATATGAAAACATATACATACTAGTTGCAATTTTATCATATTTAAATTTTTTCCAGCTATTTCCTTATTTTTATGACTATATTTATATTATACGGTAAAACACAACCAAGCTATTGACCAATTTCAGAAAGTTTCCAATAAACATCAATTAAGTGGTGAAAAATAGCTACAAATGATAACAACTTTTGATCAATACTGACATGGAAGAAAGAGTTCTTTGGATATTGTTCATCCCCAATAAGAATATAGCTCAATGACCAGCACAAATTATACTAACATTGACACTTAAAGCTAGTCACAACTTTGAATCTCTTTTGTGAAGCTAGCATATTAGGTAAAATAATTTTTTTCAGTGTCAAGGTCAAGAAGTACAAAAATACAAAGAAGTGTTGTTGAACTGTTCCGAATTAAAGGAGACTAAAGAGACATGACAATTAAATGCAATGCATGATCTTGGATTGGACCCTGGACTGCGGGAAGAACAGCTATAAAGGTCAATATTGGGACAATGCATGAATTTTAATATGGATTAGATGATAGTATTGCATCAATGTTTCATTTCCTGATTTTGATCATTGTACTGTGCCTATATAGGAGGATGTCTTAGTACTTTGGAAATAGACACTGAAATATTTAGAAGCGGAGGGCATGATGGTTTCAATTTTCTTTCCTTTTTTTAAAACTATAGTCACCATGCTGTACATGTATATGTATAAAAATGTACACATACATTTTTATATAGAGGGAGACAATGAGAAAGTTAATACAGGAAAGTGTAAACAACTGGGTAAAGAGTATATGAACAATCTTTGTACTCATCCTGAAACTTTTCTGTAAGTTAGAAATCATAACAAAATTAAAAGTCACCAAACCAAAAAAAAAGCTTTAAGTCCAAGAAGTTTAAAAATCATGTATTTGACATATTTTCCTGACTTCATTCTAATAATTCAGACTTTTTTCAGCCCATGCAATAGACTATTTGGCCTAAGGATGTAAACATAAGGGAAAAACAGTTTAAAATACTACATAATGTTCTCTTAATACACGGCTGCTAGATAGAAAATATAAAATTGAAGAGAAAGAAAGACTTCATCTTAGATTCTTATAATCTTTTGTTTCACTATTTGTGAAGTTAACTCTGATGGAAAGATGATAGTGTATGTAAGTAGATTTTTTTCTTCAATGAAAGAGACCTGGGAGAAGATGATATGTCTCTGTCTTCATGAGAAATGGGAAGTGTTTAGAGGTAAAGAGGCATATCATCAGCAACTTACTCTCAAATGGTTCAGAAAATGACAAATGAGAGAGAGGGAGGCTAATAAAGTAAAAGTGGCTTAAGGTTAACAAATGGTAGATTGAGATGAAGAGTGTATGGGAGTTCTTTGTATCGCTTTCTCTGTCTCTCTCTCTCTTTTTTTTTTTTGGCTGCAACTTTTCTGTAAGTTTGAAATTATTATGAAATACAAGATAACAGAAAAAGTCCCTGAACATATATTATGAGTTATCAGATGTCCTCCTCACAGCCCTTCCTCTCTAGTGCCAGAACAAATTCCAGATCACACGATCTACTTTCTGAGGCAGCTGTCCACATGGGCATATGTCTGGATCCACCCCAGTTGGCAATGCATATTTCTGCAGCCTGCGTCTCAAGCCCTGTGACTACCTGCCAGTGAGCCTGACTCAGGCTAGGATGTCATTACCCTGAGAAACTCAGCTGGGACTGGTCAGACTGGCTGGGGTCTTCTGGCCGTATATACAGTTAGGCAGGCGAGTAGCACCAACAGACCCATTAAAAAATATATGCTGTTTAGTTGAAGCTCTGAAAACAAAACAAAACCAAACCTAGTTTGCTTCAAAAACAGGAGACTAGACTGAGGTTTTCTGTTTGCTGGTAGATCCTGAGCCGCTGAGCCCGCTGATCCTTGTAACGGATGCCTGCAGCCTGGCTGGCAAGAAGCACTGTGGCCTCTTCCCCAAACCCCGGTCTCTGTTTTTATTTTCATGATTTCCTTCAATATAAAATCAAGGTCAGGGAGCACATTCTTCCCCACAAGGACAGTGATTAAAGCTGTGTGTGGACTGACATTCAGTCTGACCTTTTTATTTGCATATCCTTTCTTGTTTCCTATACAGCTGGTATGTCACCCTTACTGATATGAAAGAACATTTTCCAGACTCTCAATATTATTATAAATATTAGGTAACGTTAATTAGAAGGGGAATTTATTTTATTGGATTTAGGATATTTAGTATATTACAAATGGGGTAGCTAAGAAGTATGTAACTTGTAGTTAACAGAGGATTTAAAAGGAAGACATACATTCATATGGTGATGTATGCTTAGTGAAGATTTTTTTGTGAAAAATTTAGTGAAAAAAATAATGCATTGAATCAGTAGAATTAGATAAATATGTTTTGATCAGCATGATACTTAAGGGCACAGGCATTGATAATGAGGAAGAGGTAGTTCAGTTTCTGCACTCTTTTAGTCAAAAAGTGAAGTGAGACAAGAACTGAGATTGTACCAAGGGGAACGGAGGTCTTGACTGAAAACAGATTGCGTAACCTTATGAGTGCACACGAAGCACCTCTGCCTATGCTAATTACATTATAATGAGCAAAACCACGTGAAAATAACATAAGTTGTGTACAAGAGCCAATGGGACACTTGTAAGGACTATTGGGCATAACATTTAGAAGGTGTTTCAGGAAAAGATAAAAATTAAATCATCTGGGGGAAAGGCATAGATTTTATTTTTTTAAACTGTATTTCATAAGTCTTATCTAAGTCATATAGAGAAAAGAAATTCTTTCCAGTAAGCCTGTTTCCCAGAATGCAAAAACGTGTGTGTGTGTCGGGTGGGTGCGGGTGGGAGTGATTTTCCTAACTCTCCCCGTTTCCCAGGAGCTCAGGTAAAGTTAAAAATTAGCGGTATCTTTGGGGCAATTTCATCCACTCTGTGAGCCCCCTTTACTTTATCCTCAAAATGAGACCTTGGAGACTATTAGGGGAGGAATTCTAATGACCCTAGGACACTCAGGAGCACAGAAATAGCTCAGAAGCTCCAGTTCCGGGAGCAGGTAAGAAGCAGGAGAGCAGGGCAAGGAGCAGGGAAATCAACAAAGGGAGGGGAGTTACTATTAAAGTCTCCTGAGTACTTCTTAGTACTAAAGTACGAATTGCAGAACCTTTTAGAGACACTTGACTTCCTGGGGAATCAGAAAGGCCCTCGTTTTCAGGGAGAACTACGGTTCTGTGGGCACAGATTTTAGGTAAAAGGGATACACTGTACCTGTGAGTTCCTAGCACATTATTAACCAGGGGATTTTTGCAGAAACTAATGCCTGTGGCCGGCGATTTGTTATGTAAGTGAATATTGAAACACCCACGTTTGAGTAAATATCAACAACTTTTTTTGCACTTAATGTGTTTATTTGAAACTTTGTACATGTCTTACTAAAGCATTCTAGTATTTCGTTAGAGTGTGATAGGCAGTATAGCAGGCATCCCTAGGCAGGGGAACAGAACATCTATTACAAATATACTGTGTTTCACTTCGCTTTCCCCTGGAAGAGCAGACTCTACACTTTCTGGCAGCATTTTTTTTTTTAGTCCTGTGGGTATTATTTCCTCTAGAATATGTCCTTTTATTTTACCTGATAGTCGACAAGGTGGATCTTTGCTGGGGGTTCTTTTAGAAATGCCACAAAAAGGACCAGGTGCGGGACTACCACTACATTCACCAGAATGGTCAGTTACCCATACTCTAGCTACTGCCAACAAAAATTGTTTGTAAGTCATTTTATTCTGTGCATTAAGGCTACAATAAATTTTAAACACATTGAATAAATTGCAATTACTCAAATAGAAGCCCACTTTCTTACACCATTTTTGAGTTTTCCAGAGGATATTGAAGTTTGCCAGGTATTGATCAGATCAGCCAACTTCTTTCATATATTTATTATACTCTAATATACAAGTGAGCTTAGTTATCTGATGGCCAGTCCTCCTGTCTTCCTTTCCTGTAGATGCTATGGAGGCATCATGAGTAGTTGTCACCATGTGGATCTCTTGTCTTTCCATATAAGAAGAATCACTTCTCCCTTCCATAAGAATGTCATTTCTGGGACTTCCCTGGTGGCAAAGTGGTTAAGAATCTGCCTGCCAATGCACGGGACACAGGTTCGAGCCCTGGCCTAGGAAGATCCCACATGCCACGGAGCAACTAAGCCCGTGCCCCACAACTACTGAGCCTGTGCTCTAGAGCCCGTGAGGCACAACTACTGAGCCTGCATGCTGCAACTACTGAAGCCCGCATGCCTAGAGCCTGTGCATCAAGAGAAGGCACCACAATGAGAAGCCCGCGCACAGTCGCGCACAGTAACGAAAAGTAGCCCCCACTAGTCGCAACTAGAGGAAGCCCACGCACAGTAACGAAGACCCAATGCAGCCAAAAGAAAAAAAGAAAAAAAAGAATGTCATTTCTCCCCGCTGTAGATTTTTAGATTTCTCCTTTAATTGGTTTGGTAGACCACGATTCTCATAGTCCCACAAACTCTGGTTTTATTTTTCAACAGTGTTTCAGATGTGGACACACTGTTGTAATAATTGTCTTGGTAAATATGGTGCCATGAACCAAGAAGAGGTTGTAGGACTGATGATATTGTTTCTTGCATTTTCTTTCCTTCACCCATGTAAATCTCAAGGTTGCATATATATCCAGTTTCACTTTTGCTAACCATCCTGACCAAAATTCCATATTTTGTAAGTTTTCCAGGATTATAGGTTTGGAATCTGAGTCATCCTCTCCACTTTATCATTGCCTCTTCAAGTGATAGCTCTTGTTTGAGTATACAGATCGATTGAAACTTTGGTAGAAAGTAATCCAAAAGAGGTTTAACTTTTAAAATTCTGTCTGCAGGAAGTGGGGTTTCCGAGTTATCATTAAAGTGAAGAAATGTCATTATTTGTTCGAAACCTCTTCTCGTCATAATCTTCGGAAAGATAGGTGTTTCAAGTAAGGGATCAGTCAACCAATATTCTTTCCAGTGTGACTTTCTTATTTGTCTCATCAAAATTATTATTCCATTGGTTATAAAATTCCACAAGACTTGGGTGTACAAATATTCAACATTCTCCACTGAATTTAACCTCATCTCAAGCCATTAAAAAAATTCTCCTAAAAAAAATTATTAATCCAAGAAACTTCACGTCACTATTGGTTACATCAGTCCATTTTAAAGCCTTATCATAGTTTTTATATGATTTTTCATTCTGTTGGTGATACAGGTTTGTTAGAGAAGCAACCAACTCGAAAAAGTCATTACCAAAAATTAATTCTGTTATTTCACTAACACTTTGCGTGTTATTACATTCAATAGTTACACCTGACACACCTGTAAAGTCTTCTAATTTTCGTGAAGTGTTGTCTTCAATCCATTCTTCCGTAGAAGCAAAGGAGCATTCTCCAGCACCGTGAGTTTCATTTTCAGTTTCCGTATCAGAATCAATCACTAAGGTTTTTTGTCTTTATGCTTGGTCAAATATTCACAACGTCCGAATCAGAACTATATTCTGAAGAACTATCATCTTCTGAGACACTAGTATATATGTCGCTCGGACAGTCAGGGAAAGTATCAGCATAAAATTCACCAAAAAATTCTTCTTCACTCAAAATTTCGCGGTGCTTCATTTTGAAAATTTTACAGTAATCAACTTGCATTTACAATATACACAAGGTTGGAACAAAAACCTAACAGACCAAAATGTGAATGATAATGACAATCAGGAGTTGTCTAATGAACGCTTGATTAATTTTAAGCTCTAACAACTTCGCAGGGTGATGTTAATTGTATTACTCTCTAAAAATGTATTGATACATGTCTGGTCAATAACGTGCGGGTAGCAAAAGCCGTATTAATTACGTCTCCGGTCAGTAATGTGCTAGGTATCCGGCCACTGCACATACCTATCATTTCTCCCACTGGCATAGCTAAAATCAATCAAGGATCTCTGGATCCACATGGCCTCGCCTGTCTTGCTTCCCAGTGCTACTGCATGGAAAACGCCTGGAAATGGAGACGCCAATCTCTCTCTTCCCACAGCTTTTAAGGATTGCTTTTGATATGCACGTGAGAGGAGCCAGCCACTCCTCCCTGGTCCAGAGGAGGATGGAGATGAAGGTGAGATGCGTCAAACTTAAAACACAAAATGTTCTCCTGGAATGTGGGTTTGAGATGATAAACAGAACAAGAAGTCATTGAGCACTTTTCCCTTGTATATGCCAAGAACTGATTCCTGCTCTGCATAAATAGTTTTGACTAAATAAAGGGCTAAATATCTATGAGAATGCATACATTATGGCCATTTATTTTCTATGTACCACAGTGTCATTTAATAAATAAATGTTGCCAATAGTTCATTTTGCTAGCTCTCCAAGCCTAATGTTTGTCATTTGTTGGATGGATAGCCAAGATTTTTGATGATAATTTAATTTACTCCTATTTTATTACTCAGAATGAAACTTTGAATGGTGTTTTTCTAGTTTTGCTCTCTTCCCCTGTGTTTGTAATAAGATCTATTAGCTACATTGCTCTGAAGTTAGTCGTGGTGACACCTCTGCAAATATACCCCAAACCACTGAATTGTACACTTTAAGTGGGTGACTTTTATGGTATGTAAATTATATCTCAATAAAACTGTTCTTTCAAAAAAAAAAAGTGCCAGGGCTTCCCTGGTGGCGCAGTGGTTGAGAGTCTGCCTACCAATGCAGGGGACGCGGGTTCGTGCCCCGTTCTGGGAGGATCCCACATGCCGCGGAGCGGCTGGGCCCGTGAGCCATGGCCGCTGAGCCTGCGCGTCCGGAGCCTGTGCTCCGCAACGGGAGAGGCCACAACAGTGAGAGGCCCGCGTACCGCAAAAAAAAAAAAAAAAAGTGCCGACTTTTTGTTTAATATTGCAGTTAAAGAACAGAGAGAGCCTTGCTTATGAAACATAGCTCACGTGGGTAAAGGAATTATGATAGGATATTATCCCTGCCAATCTTTACTGCCCTAAAGACAGGTTTTATACGGGGTTGAAGCAACCATCTTCTTTGAAGATGAAGCAGGTGTCTTACGGAGAGGGAAATCTCCCTTTCCCAAAAAAGGTGGGGGATCAAATCTTGCCTGGACATCTCACAAGCAGAAGGCTGAGATTATTTAAGAAAAGGACTGAAACCAATGCGGCAGTGCCTGAATGTTGTACATTATGGATTCTAATGTGCAGACAAGGTTGAGACGCACTGCCGTGGAGAAAAAGGAGTAGCAGAATATCTGACTAGTTTATTAGTCCCTTGGTGCTCTGAAATTTCCACTTACTGCTCATTTTTAAAAGCTTAAATTTATGCCTAGCCCAGATGAGTGATGTTCGCAAGGGCCTAGAACAGCTAAGTTATTCTTAGTGTCTGTGTTTAGGTTACTATTTTCATTACTAATTGTAAGCTTCCGAGAACCATATCTCAATGATTGATATAATAGATGACTTGGGGATACAGAACACACAACAGAGAGCATCAAAGCTCTTAAGTTTAACAAAAGTGAACAACCACATAGAAAGAACTCAAAACACCATGGCTGAGATAAACTAATCTGGTTAATTGAACTTTAGCCAAAATGAGTTGTCCTTTAAGAACTATCTAAAAGCTATCTTTGGGAATTCCCTGGTGGTCCAGTGGTTAGGACTCTGTGCTTTCACTGCTGAGGGCTCGGGTTCCATCGCTGTTTGGGGAACTAAGATCCCATAGCTGTGCGGAGAGGCCAATAAAAAATACATTAAAAAAATAAATAAATAAAAGCCATCTTAAAGACTGTTAATGATTTTGAAGAACCAGCTTTTTGAGAGTCACAGTTAATCATTTATCTTAAAATTATGAATAATGTGACATTACTTTTCCTCAGAAACCTCAAAGTGCTTGAGAATCACAGACCAGTTCTCTTGGTATCTCAACTTCAGAAACACTTGCAGTGGTTCATCGTTTCCATCAACAGTGAATTATACCTAACACCACACCTGTAGTGCCTGTATGGCTCCTTTGACTTTTTTAAATTTGATTTTTAAAAACCAAACTTTTCCATGTAAAGTGTGCATAGTTCTGTATACATATTATAGTACAATAAAAATTAAAAAAAATTATACCGATAAGTAATGTAAAAAGTCAAATAGGTCAGTAAACCTGATAGCAAGAAGCAGCAATCAGCTACCTCCTACCCCCTTTTCCTATTCTTGCTTTCCACTTCCCAGGAGTAACCTCTTACTTAGGTGTTTTTTTAGTATTTATTGCCATATTTCTAATTACCAGTTTATGAGGTTATTTCTTTGTTTTTCAAAACTAAACATTAGCTACCATCTTTTCAAAATGGAAATTGAAGACTTATTTTTCTTACACTCCCATCTTCCTCTCTTCATCTCTGCTTCCTCTCATCTCATTTTCCAGTTATAATTACATCACGATTTGTGGTTAGCTGAATATTTATGGTTTATTTTATTATGGACTACGTAACTTCTGTTTACTATTGAGCCACATAGAAAACTGTGATTGTATTTCTTGTGTAACTTTTTGTTTATTCAACCTATGAATATGTAACTGCCTCAGTTTTTTTGTTTGATTGTTTAATATTTTCTACACTGATCATTAATTCATCCTCAAAATCTTTGTCAGAGTGGTAAAACTCCTCCCAATGACCATAAACACTTAGTAGTTTATCAATTCAACTGTTTACTCCTCCCAATGACCATAAACACTTAGTTTATCAACTCAACTGTTTTCTTTAAAGGCATCCTTCCTGGAGCCCTCTGTCCTGTTCTAGTCTAAGGTGGTGCATTTCTAGGTGGGTTACACAGCAGCCATGAGACTTCATTTCACCATAAGTTAAGGAATTCCCTTCTTCTGTCCCTGGTGTCATGTTTCCAAGATTTTCCCTTTCTTGGTTTACACCCTTGCCTTGTAAGCACATCCTCCACTGAAAGATAAATTATTTGAGACCTGGCATCTCTGATTGTGTATTTATTCTACCCTCATACTTCGGTGGTTCAGTTATAGAATTCTATGTCATAATTAATTTTCTCTTACATTTTGGAAGGCATTGCTCGAAGATCTTCTGGAGTCCATTCTTTTTGTTGAGAAGCTTTATAATGCTTTATTTATTTCAATTGCAGAGAAATTTCAGGTGGATGTGTCTTGAAATGGTTCTTTGTAACTTGTTTTGCTGAGCACTCTGTTGCAATCTGGAAACTGATGTCCAGATAAGATAAAACTTATTTCTTTGAAAAATTTCTCATTTATATTGCTCTGTTTTTTCTGTCCAGAACTATTTGTTAGACATTAGACTTCCTGGATTAGTTGCGCTCAGTAATTTTCGTATCTTTTTTTTCTTCTACTTCCAATATCTTTGATTTTTGTCCTACTTTCTAGGAGAATATTTTCTATCTTATTTTCCAAACTATCTATTGAATTTAAAAAATTGGTTGTTATATTTTTATTTCTAAGAACTCTTTCTAATTCTCTTACTGTACTTTTAAGAAATCTGTTCTTGTGTCATAGATGTAACTTCTTCTGTTATCTCCCTGAAGGTTCTTAAAGATTTTTTTCCTGTTCCCTACATATCCTATTTACCTTAACTTTATTTTTTTTAATCTCTGTCTTTCATTATATGATGTTTCCTTACATGTTTATTTAAGGAGGATAACAAAAAACTATTGGAAGCTTTGTATGTGTGAGTCAGATAACTAGGGTGTCATCAGGCAAGAACATAGATGTTTGATTGGCACTTCACCAAATGTCAGGATCTGTAGGTTTTTTTCCTCTTGACTAAGTCAGTTTTCCCAGAGAGTAATCCTTCAACATCCTGCTTAGAATGAGGTTATGGGTTTAACTGTGTTCCCCTCAAAATATGTTGCAATCCCCAACTCCAGTACCTCAGAAGGTGACCTTATCTGGAAATAGGGTTGTTGCAGATGTAATTCATTTAGATGAGGTCCTACTGGAGTAGGGTGAGCCTTTAATCCAATATGATGGTGTCCTTATAAGAAGATGAGACAGAGCGACACACAGACAGGAAAGAACCACCATGTGAGGCTGGAGACGGAGATTGGAGTGATGCATCTGCACTAAGGAATACCTTGGGTTACCAGAAGCTGGAAGAGACAAAGAAGGATCCCAGAAGCTTTGGAGAGAGCATGACCCTGCCAACACCTTGATTTCGAACTTCTAGCTCCTAAACTGTTGGACAATACATGTTGTTTAAACCACCTAATTTGTAGTACTTTGCTACAACAGCCCTAGGAAACTAATACAGATGCATAGGCCTGGTTTTCAGGAATCAGCAGGGAAAGGATGCTAGAGGTTGATTCCATTCAGTATCTAGACTTTTATTTATTTCCTCCCTTCTCACTATGGCACTTTTCCCCTGCCCTCATCTCTGCCTCAGATCCTCTTTCGCTCAATTTTTCCAGTATCTAAGCCTCCACTGTTATGCTATAGTGGAGGAAGGAGAGCCTTCTGGTGGTACAGGGTGGGGGAAGTCACCTTTTATTCTAAACTGGTGTTTTAACTGCTCTTTATACATATAATCAGCCAATCCTCCCACATTCTCATCCTACCTTCGGAAGTACTTGGTCCTTCTGAGTTCAAGTCTTTTCTGAGGTTTTTGCCCTTCGACTAAGTTTGTTCTAAACTGCTCCCCCCACAGTTGAAGGGTAAGTAGGCTTTCAGCTTTTTCAGTGCTGTTAAGTTTGCTTTTTTGGTTGTCAATATTTTGGCTTTTATTTTTTATTCTTATGAGTCTATATCTTAAAAAAATCATTTATGATTATTTTGGTGAGGATTCAGGAAGGAGCATAGAAATGGATGTGCTCAATCAAGCATGTTTAGCTGGAAATCCAACCATATAACTTTTTAGAGGATCTAGTTGCCAGCTAAGTAGAAATAGAACTTGTTCAACTTGATAAAACCTACAGCTAATATAATATTTAATTATATATAATGGCAAAAGTATATAATAAGTATATAATATACTTAATGGCAAAAGTATATAATAAGTATATAATATACTTAATGGCAAAAGATTGAATGCTTTCCCTCTAAGATCAGGAACAAAACAAGTATGTTTACTCTCACCACTTTTACTCAGCATTGTACAGGAGATGCTAGCCAATGCAATCAGGTAAGTTTTGCTTTTTGGAACTGTCTAGAAAAGAAAAATTTTTTTTTCTGAATACTTTCAGATTGGTCAAGTCTGTGAATGTGGAACCCATGGATACAGAAACCATGGATACAGAAAGCCAACTGTAGTTAACTGTATGTCAAGTGTACCTCAATAAAGCTGTTAAAAATTCAGCTCAGAGAAAGATAAATGTCATATGATATCACTTATATATGGAATCTAAAAAAATAATACAAATGAACTTATTTACAAAACAGAAATAGACCCACAGACATAGAAAACAAACTTATGGTTACCAAAGGGGAAGGGGTGGAGGGAGGGATAAATTAGGACTTTGGGATTAGCAGATACACACTACTATATATGAAATAGATAAACAACAAGGACCTACTGTATAGCACAGGGAACTCTACTCAATATTTTGTAATAACCTATAATGGAAAAGAATCTGAAAAAGAATAACTGAATCACTTTGCTGTACACTTGAAGCTAACACAACATTGTAAATTAACGATACCTCAATTTTTTAAAAAGTGCTGCAATAAAAAAAAAGACTCAACTCCAGTCATTTTGGTGAGGTTTCTGGATGCAGCAGAGAAATAGATGTGCTTCATCCACCATGTTTAACTGAAAATCCAATCACATAACTTTTTGGAGAATCCTATTCTCATTTCAAGAACACACAAAAAAAATGTTTGCTTGCTGTATTTCTCTCTATTACTCATTAATACTCCCATTCATTTATGCCTCATCTTGTTCCCAACCCAACCAAGTTCTGGGTTGAGTAATAGGGATGGGCTCCAATGCAATGAATTACAGAAGGTGCCTGGAATGTTATTGCCTGTAGTTAAATCAAGTACAAATCTGTCCCTGAAGCAAGAGAATAGACCAAGCAATGTTTCAAGTTCTTTTTTTTTCAATAAATGCATTGAGTAGTCATGTTATAAATGGTTACTCTCAGAAATGAAGGAGGCAAGTAAATTAGATAGCGTGTCCTAGCGTTTGCAGTTTCATAACGTGCCCCCTCCCTCCTCACCCCTTCGTCCAACCCTTATTCAAGTCTTAATAGTATCAGAAAAATACCTCGACTCTACAGGTTCCTGGGATGGGTGGAGTGAGCATGAATGATGTACACATGTATGGTATGCCCAGGACATGTGTGGGCATGTCAGATGCATGCCTATACCATGATAGGTGAATCTAGATTGGAATTCTTTTCCTCAGAACTGCTTTAATCATGCATTACTTCTTTTTAATAAAAGGAGCCTCTGGTTTTACCAGTTATATTTTCCTTACAACCCCAGTAGACAAATAATGGTTTTCATTTTAGATGTTTTTGTTCTCACAGTTGAATGAGAAAGTCGGAAAATGATAGGGAAATTTTCTTGTATATAATTCAGAAACAGAAACTCCCAGATCTCAAAGATCCTTAAAATAGAAATCAGAAGGCTCCAGTCTGGACTAGTACCTTACAAATGAGGTAAAGCAATTTACTAAGTTGTTAAAAGAAGGAAAAGAAAGAAAACTGGGGAGAATGAGCCCTTTGAAGGTAGTGTCCGTGTTTTATTACCTCTGTACTCATAGTGCCAAGCATGATAGGTAGACATCTGTTGTGCATCTATCCTTTGGGGTGTCATTTGCATTCCTCTCCTCTTACTCTGATATCAGACCACCTCTTTCCTGTGGGGAAGTCCTATCATGTGGATCTGGTGAGATTCTCAGTGTTCGCTCCCCCACAGGTGAAATTTCTTGGCTGAAATTTTCTATTTTTTCATTTGTCTCAAGCATGTTCAAAGTTTCTCATTGAAACATTCTTTATGATGGTCTCTTTAAAATACCTGTCGGATAGTTCCAATGTCTGTGTTATCTTGGTCTTGCCATCTGTTTGACTGTCTTTTCTCATTCTAGTGGAGATTTTCCTGATTTGTGAGAAAAGGATTTCTTTTTTAAATTAGTTCCAGACATCCTGGTTATTATGTTTCAAGATCTGTCTTATTTAAATCTTCAGTTTTAGCAGGTTTCCTCGGACACCACACCAGTGGAGGAAGGGTGATGCTGCCTTTCACCGCCTTGTGGGAGTGGAAGCCAACCTCTCCACATCATCTCCACAGAAGCTTTGGAGGATGGAGGGCTTTTTACCTGGATGACGAGGGTGAAAGTCCTGGCTCCTCACTCGGCCTTCTCTGACACCACTCCAGTGGTGGGGAGAGGCAGGGAAGAACAGGCCTCATTCCAGCAGGGTGAGGATGAAAGTCTAGGCTCTCCACTCAACCTCTGTTGACAAGGGTGGAGGTGGGGCCTCAGTTTTTGCTGAGGCATTTGCCTGCAGTAGGGCCATTATTGTCTAAAAGTTTTCAGTCTTGCCAGACTGCCCCTTTCCTGTCCTTTGGCTAGGAAGAATGGGTTTTTCTTGGACCTTTTTTTTTTTTAAATCTACATCTGTTGGCATTTCTAGGTTTTAGCTTCTCCAGGACCCAGCTGAGAATATGAGGGAAAAAGAAAACCTAGGGAACTCAATGCATGTCAATCCTTGAGTCCTGAGGTCCCTAGCCATTCTGTTTTCTTTGCTCCACCTTTCAAAGCCATATTTATTTGTTTTAAATATAACATCTAGGGTTTTTAGTTGTACTTAGTGGAAGGAATAAGCAGAAGTGTGCCTATTCCATTTTTCCCACAACCAGAAGTCTCTTTAGTTTACTTTTCATACCTAAAAGACCCGAGTGGGAATCTTATCACTTGTATTTAAATCCCAACTGTGCCATCTTGGATGATTCTTTTTTTTTTTTTGAAAAAAAAATTGTTTTAATTGGAATTTTTAAAATAAGTTTCCTCTACAATGTTACAAAACTCATTTTGAGAATGCCCACCCAAAGCTTATGTTCAGAATCAGTGAGTTATAAGCAGAGAGCAATAATTATTTATTTACATAAAAGAACATCTGAAAGGGAGAAAATTCAGAAATATAAACATATGTATGCTATATATTGCTGAAGGACAGGCATGTGGCTCAAGTAAAAATTTTTCTGACTTAAATTAATCATGCAATGTGGTATCCTAGATTAGACCCTGGATTACATAAAAAACACTGGTAGAGAGTCTAGGAGAAGATGGCGGAAGAGTAAGACGCGGAGATCACCTTCCTCCCCACAGATACATCAGAAATACATCTACATGTGGAACTGCTCCTATAGAACACCCACTGAATGCTGGCAGAAGACCTCAGACCTTCCAAAAGGCAAGAAACTCCCCACGTACCTGGGTAGGGCAAAAGAAAAAACAATAAACAGAGACAAAAGAAGAGGGACGGGACCTGAAGCAGTGGGAGGGAGCTGTGAAGGAGGAAAGGTTTCCACACACTAGAAGCCCCTTCACGGGCGGAGACTGCGGGTGGCAGAGGGGGAAGCTTCAGAGACGCGGAGGAGAGTGGAGCAACAGGGTGCGAGGTGAAAGCGGAGAGATTCCCGCAGAGGATCGGTGCCGACCAGCACTCATCAGCCTGAGAGGCTTGTCTGCTCACCCGCCGGGGCGGGCGGGAGCTGGGAGCTGAGGCTTGGGCTTCAGTCGGAAGCCAGGAGAGGACTGGGGTTGGCTGCGTGAACACAGCCTGAAGGGGTTAGTGCACCACGGCTAGCCGGGAGGGAGTCCGGGAAAAGTCTGGAGCTGCCAAAGAGACAAGAGACTTTTTCTTCCCTCTTTGTTTCCTGGTGCGCTAGGAGAGGGGATTAAGAGCGCTGCTTAAAGGAGCTCCAGAGACGGGCACAAGCCGCGGCTAACAGCGCGGACCACCGAAACGGGCATGAGATGCTAAGGCTGCTGCTGCCGCCACCAAGTAGCCTGTGTGCGATCACAGGTCACTGTCCACACCTCCCCTCCCGGGAGCCTGTGCAGCCCGCCACTGCCAGGGTCGCGTAATCCAGGGACAACCTTCCCTGGGAGAACGCATGGCGCGCCTCAGGCTGTTGCAAAGTCACACTGCCCTCTGCCGCCGCACGCTCACCCCGCATCCACACCCCTCCCTCCCCACTGCCTGAGTGAGCCAGAGCCCCCGAATCAGCTGCTCCTTTAAACCCGTCCAGCCTGAGCAAAGAACAGACACCCTAAGGCGACCTACACGCAGAGGTGGGGCCAAATCCAAAGCTGAACCCCGGGAGCTGTGCGAACAAAGAAGAGAAAGGGAAATCTCTCCCAGCAGCCTCAGAAGCAGCGGATTAAAGCTCCACAATCAACTT
>NC_041231.1:55045015-55046003 GCF_002837175.3 Physeter macrocephalus | reverse complement strand
TGTCTTTTTTTTTTTTTTTTACTTAAAAAAATTTTTCTTCTTCTTTTTTTTTTTTTTTTTGTGGTATGCGGGCCTCCCTTTGTTGTGGCCTCTTCCGTTGCGGAGCACAGGCTCCAGACGCACAGGCTCAGCGGCCATGGCTCACCGGCCCAGCCGCTCCGCGGCATGTGGGATCCTCCCAGACCGGGGCGCGAACCCAGTTCCCCTGCATCGGCAGGCGGATGCGCAACCACTGCGCCACCAGGGAAGCCCCTAAAATTTTTCTTCTTAATAATTATTTTTTATTTTAATAACTTTATTTTATTTTATCCTATTTTATTTTATCTTCTTTCTTTCTTTCTTTCTTTCCCCTTCCTTCCTTCCTTCCTTTCTTCCTTTCTTCCTTTCTTTCTTTGTTTCTTTCTATTTTTTCTCCCTTTTATTCTGAGCCATGTGAATTAAAGGCTCTTGGTGCTCTAGGCAGGCATCAGGGCTGTGCCTCTGAGGTGGAAGGACCAACTTCAGGACACTGGTCCACAAGAGACTCCCAGCTCCACGTAATATCAAACGGTGAAAATCTCCCAGAGATCTCCATCTCAACACCAAGACCCAGCTTCACTCAACGACAGCAAGCTACAGTGCTGGACAACCTATGCCAAAAAACCAGCAAGACAGGAACACAGCCCCATCCATTAGCAGAGAGGCTGCCTAAAATCATAATAAGGCTACAGACACCCCAAAACACACCAGCAGCCATGGACCTGCCCACCAGAAAGACAAGATCCAGCCTCATCCACCAGAACATAGGCACTAGTGGCCTCAACCAGGAAACCTACTCAACCCACTGAACCAACCTTAGCCACTGGGGACAGACACCAAAAACAATGGGAACTACGAACCTGCAGACTGCAAAAAGGAGACCCCAAACACAGTAAGATAAGCAAAATGAAAAGACAGAAAAACACACAGCAGATGAAGGAGCAAGGTAAAAACCCACCAGACCTAACAA
>NC_041231.1:55042529-55044684 GCF_002837175.3 Physeter macrocephalus | reverse complement strand
CTGGAAGACAGAATGGTGGAATTCACTACTGCAGAGCAGAATAAAGAAAAAAGAATGAAAAGAATTGAGGACAGTCTCACAGACCTCTGGGACAATATTAAATGCACCAGCATTCGAATTATAGGGGTCCCAGAAGAAGAAGAGAAAAAGAAAGGGACTGAGAAAATATTTGAAGAGATTATAGTTGAAAACTTCCCTAATATGGGAAAGGAAATAGTTAATCAAGTCCAGGAAGCACAGAGAGTCCCATACAGGATAAATCCAAGGAGAAACACGCCAAGACACATATTAATCAAACTATCAAAAATTAAATACAAAGAAAACATATTAAAAGCAGCAAGGGAAAAACAGCAAATAACACACAAGGGAATCCCCATAAGGTTATGAGCTGATCTTTCAGCAGAAACTCTGCAAGCCAGAAGGGTGTGTCAGGACATATTTAAAGTGATGAAGGAGAAAAACCTACAACCCAGATTATTCTACCCAGCAAGGATCTCATTCAGATTTGATGGAGAAATTAAAACATTACAGACAAGCAAAAGCTGAGAGAGTTCAGCACCACCAAACCAGCTTTACAACAAATGCTAAAGGAACTTCTCTAGGCAAGAAACACAAGAGAAGGAAAAGACCTACAAGAACAAACCCAAAACAATTCAGTAAATGGTAATAGGACCATACATATCGATAATTACCTTAAATGTAAATGGATTAAATGCTCCCACCAAAAGACACAGACTGGCTGAATGGATACAAAAACAAGACCCATATATATGCTGTCTACAAGAGACCCACACCTCAGACCCAGGGACACATAGAGACTGAAAGTGAGGGGATAGAAAAAGATATTCCATGCAAATGGAAATCAGAAGAAAGCTGGAGTAGCAATTCTCATATCAGACAAAATAGACTTTAAAGTAAAAACTATAACAAGAGACAAAGAAGGACACTATATAATGATCAAGGGATCGATCCATGAAGAAGATATAACAATTGTAAATATTTATGCACCCAACATAGGAGCACCTCAATACATAAGGCAAATACTAACAGCCATAAAAGGGGAAAAAACAAATGGCAATGGAGACACGACGACCCAAAATCTATGGGATGCAGCAAAAGCAGTTCTAAGAGGGAAGTTTATAGCAATATAATCCCACCTTAAAAAACAGGAAACATCTCTAAACAACCTAACATTGCACCTAAAGCAAGTAGAGAAAGAAGAACAAAAACACCCCAAATTTAGCAGAAGGAAAGAAATCATAAAGATCAGATCAGAAATAAATGAAAAAGAAATGAAGGAAAAGATAGCAAAGATCAATTAATCTAAAAGCTGGTTCTTTGAGAAGATAAACAAAATAGAAAATATGAACAGACCAATCACAAGCACTGAAATTGAAACTGTGATTAAAAATCTTCCAACACACAAAAGCCCAGGACCAGATGGCTTCACAGGCGAATTCTATCAAACATTTAGAGAAGAGTTAACATCTATCCTTCTCAAACTCTTCCAAAAGATAGCAGAGGGAGGAACACTCCCAAACTCATTCTATGAGGCCACCATCACCCTGATACCAAAACCAGACAAAGACGTCACAAAGAAAGAAAACTACAGGCCAATATCACTGATGAACATAGATGCAAAAATCCTCAACAAAATACTAGCAAACAGAATCCAACAGCACATTAAAAGGATCATACACCATGATCAAGTGGGGTTTATCCCAGGAATGCAAGTAGTCTTCAATATACGCAAATCAATCAACGTGATACACCATATCAACAAACTGAAGGAGAAAAACCATATGATCATCTCAATAGATGCAGAGAAAGCTTTCGACAAAATTCAATACCCATTTAGGATAAAAACCCTGCAGAAAGTAGGCATAGAGGGATTTTTACTCAGCATAATAAAGGCCATATATGACAAAGCCACAGCCAACATCATCCTCAATGGTGAAAAACTGAAACCATTTCCACTAAGATCAGGAACAAGACAAGGTTGCCCACTCTCACCACTCTTATTCAACATAGTTTTGGAAGATCTAGCCACAGCAATGAGAGAAGAAAAAATAATAAAAGGAATCCAAATCGGAAATGAAGAAGTAAAGCTGTCACTGTTTGCAGATGACATGATACTATACATAGAGAATCCTAA
>NC_041231.1:55039590-55041017 GCF_002837175.3 Physeter macrocephalus | reverse complement strand
ATATGGAATCTAAGAAAAAAAATGTCATGAAGAACCTAGGGGTAGGACGGTAATAAAACACAGACCTACTAGAGCAGGGACTTGAGGATATGGGGAGCGGGAGGGGTAAGCTGTGACGAAGTGAGAGAGTGGCATGGACATATATACACTACCAAACGTAGAGTGGATAGCTAGTGGGAAGCAGCTGCATGGCACAGGGAGATCAGTTAGGTGGTTTTTGACCACCTAGAGGGGTGGGATAGGGAGGGTCGGAGGGTGGGAGATGCAAGAGGGAAGATATATGGGAACATATGTATATGTATAACTGATTCACTTTGTTGTAAAGCAGAAACTAACACACCATTGTAAAGCAACTATACTCCAATAAAGATTAAAAAAAAAAACACAAAACACTGGTAGAAACAAAGGTGAATCCTAAATATAGTCTGTAAATTAGTTAATAGTATTTTAGAAATGTTAATTTCTTTTTTGTCATTTAATTTATTTTTAAATTTAATTTAATTTATTTTTTTATACAGCAGGCTCTTATTAGTCATCCATTTTATACACATCAGTGTATACATGTCAATCCCAATCTCCCAATTCATCACACCCCCACCCCCACCCCTGCCCCTTTCCCCTCTTGGTATCCATATGTTTGTTGTCTACATCTGTGTCTCAATATCTGCCCTGCGTACTGGTTCATCTGTACCATTTTTCTAGGTTCCACATACATGCATTAATATCTATTTTTAGTTTTTTAAGGAACCTCCATACTGTTCTCCAAAGTGGCTATATCAATTTACATTCCCACCAACAGTGCAAGAGGTTTCCCTTTTCTCCACACCGTCTCCAGCATTTGTTGTTTGTAGATTTTCTGATGATGCCCATTCTAACTGGTATGAGGTGATATCTCATTGTAGTTTGTTTGGTTTTTTTTTTTTGCAGTAAACGGGCCTCTCACTGTTGTGGCCTCTCCCATTGCAGAGCACAGGCTCCGGACGTGCAGGCTCAGTGGCCATGGCTCACGGGCCTAGGCGCTCTGTGGCATGTGGGATCTTCCCAGACCGGGGCACGAACCCGTGTCCCCTGCATTGGCAGGCAGACTCTCAACCACTGCGCCACCAGGGAAGCCCCTCATTGTAGTTTTGATTTGCATTTCTCTAATAATTAGTGATGTTGAGCAGCTTTTCATGTGCTTCTTGGCCATCTGTATGTCTTCTTTGGAGAAATATCTATTTAGGTCTTCTGCCCATTTTTGGATTGGGTTTTTTTTTAATATTGAGCTGCATGAACTGTTTATATTATGGAGATTAATCCTTTGTCCGTTGATTCGTTTGCAAATATTTTCTCCCATTCTGAGGGTTGTCTTTTCATCTTGTTTATGGTTTCCTTTGCTGTGCAAAAGCTTTGAAGTTTCATTGGGTCCCATTTGTTTATTTTTGTTT
>NC_041231.1:55033597-55039080 GCF_002837175.3 Physeter macrocephalus | reverse complement strand
GTCTCAAATCCATTTTGAGTTTATTTTTGTGTATGGTGTTAGGGAGTGTTCTAATTTTATTCTTTTACATGTAGCTATCCAGTATTCCCAGCACCACTTATTGAAGAGACTGTCTTTTCTCCATTGTATATCCTTTCCTCCTTTGTCACAGATAAGGTGACCATAGGTGTGTGGGTTTATCTCTGGACTTTCTATCCTGTTCCTTTGATCTATATTTCTGTTTTTGTGCCAGTACCATATTGTCTTGATTACTGTAGCTTTGTAGTACAGTATGAAGTCAGGGAGTCTGATTCCTGCAGCTCCGTTTTTTCCCTCAAGACTGCTTTGGCTATTCGGGGTCTTTTGTGTCGCCATAGAAATTTTAAGATTTTTTGTTCTAGCTCTGTAAAAAAGGCCATTGGTAATTTGATAGGGATTGCATTGAATCTGTAGATTGCTTTGGGTAGTAGAGTCATTTTCACAGTATTGATTTTTCCAATCCAAGAACATGGTATATCTCTCCATCTATTTGTGTCATATTTAATTTCTTTCATCAGTGTCTAGTAGTTTTCTGCATACAGGTCTTTTGTCTCCCTAGGTAGGTTTATTCCTAGGGTGGACATCCTTGTTTTGTTCCTGATGTTAGAGGAAATGCTTTCAGTTTTTCACCATTGAGAATGATGTGTGCTGTGGACTTGTCATATATGGCCTTTATTGTGTTGAAGTAGTTTCCCTCTATGCACACTTTCTGGAGAGTTTTTATCATAAATGGGTGTTGAATTTTGTCAAAAGCTTTTTCTGCATCTATTGAAATGATCATATGGTATTTTTCCTTCAATTTCTTAATATGGTGTATAACATTGATTGTTTTTTGTATATTGAAGGATGCTTGCATCTCTGGGATAAATCCCACTTAATCATGGTGTATGATCCTTTTAATGTGTTGTAGGATTCTGCTTGCTAGTATTTTGTTGAGGATTTTTGCCTCTATATTCATCAGTGATATTGGTCTCTAATTTTCCTTTTTTGTAGTATCTTTGTCTGGTTTTGATATTAGGGTGATGGTGGCCTCATAGAATGAGTTTGGGAGTTTTCCTTCTTCTGAAATTTTTTGGAAGAGTTTGAGAAGGATAGGTGTTAACTCTTTTCTAAATGTTTGATAGAATTCACCTGTGAAGCCATCTGGTCCTGGACTTTTGTCTGTTGGAAAATTTTTAATGACAGTTTCAATTTCAGTGCTTGTGATTGGTCTGTTCATATTTTCTATTTCTTCCTTGTTCAGTCTTGGAAGGTTATACCTTTCTAAGAATTTGTCCACTTCTTCCAGGTTGTCCATTTTATTGGCATAGAGTTGCTTGTAGTAGTCTCTTAGGATGCTTTGTATTCTGTGGTGTCCTTTATAACTTCTCCTTTTTCATTTCTAATTTTATTGCTTTGATTTTTGTTGCCAATTGTCTCTAGGTATTTTTTTATTTCCTCTTTGATTTCTTCAATGATCTCTTGGTTATGTAGTAACGTACTGTTTAGCCTCCATGTGTTTGCGTTTTTTACGTTTTTTCCCCTGTAATTGATTTCTATTCTCATAGCGTTGTGGTCAGAAAAGATGCTTGATATGATTTCAATTTTCTTAAATTTACCAAGGCTTGATTTGTGACCCAAGATGTGATCTGTCCTGGAGAATGTTCCATGCACACTTGAGAAGAAAGTGTAATCTGCTGTTTTTGGATTGAATGGCCTATAAATATCAATTAAGTCTATCTGGTCTATTGTGTTATTTAAAGCTTGTGTTTCCTTATTAATTTTCTGTTTGGATGATCTGTCCATTGGTGTAATTGAGGTGTTAAAGTCCCCCACTATTATTGTGTTACTGTCGATTTCCTCTTTTATAGCTCTTAGCAGTTGCCTTATGTATTGAGGTGCTCCTATGTTGGGTGCATATATATTTATAATTGTTATATCTTCTTTTTGGATTGATCCCTTGATCATTATGTAGTGTCCTTCCTTGTCTCTGGTAACATTCTTTATTTTAAAATCTATTTTATCTGGTATGAGTATTGCTACTCCAGCTTTTTTTGATTTCCATTTGCATGGAACATCATTTTCCATCCCCTCACTTTCAGTCTGTATGTGTCCCTAGTTCTGAAGTGGGTCTCTTGTAGACAGCATATATACGGGTCTTGTTTTTGTATCCATTCAGCCAGTCTATGTCTTTTGTTTGGAGCATTTAATCCAGGCTATTTCCTTTCCCATGTTAGGGATGTTTTCAACTATAATCTCTTCAAATATTTTCTCAGATCCTTTATCTCTCTCTTCTCTTTCTGGGACCCCTGTAATGTGAATGTTGTCCCAGAGGTCTCTTAGGCTGTTTTCGTTTTCATTCTTTTTTCTTTATTCTGTTCTGCAGCAGCGAATTCCACCATTCTTTCTTCCAGGTCACTTATCCGTTCTTCTGCCTCAGTTATTCTGGTATTGATTCCTTGTAGTGTATTTTTCATTTCAGTTATTGTATTGTTCATCTCTGTTTGTTTGTTCTTTAGTTCTTCTAGATGTTTGTTAAACATTTCTTTCATCTTCTCGATCTTTGACTCCATTCTTTTTCCGAGGTCCTGGATCATCTTCACTATCATTATTCTGAATTCTTTTTCTGGAAGATTGCCTATCTCCACTTCATTTAGTTGTTTTTCTGGTGTTTTATCTTCTTCCTTCATCTGGTTCATAGTCCTCTGCCTTTTCATTTTATCTTTCTGTGAATGTGGTTTTTGTTCCACGGGCTGCAGGATTGTAGTTCTTCTTGCTTCTGCTGTCTGCCCTCTGGTGGATGAGGCTATCTAAGAGGCTTGTGGAAGTTTCCTAGTGGGAGGGACTGGTGGTGGGTAGAGCTGGCTATTGCTCTGTTGGGCAGAGCTCAGTAAAACTTTAATCCACTTGTCTGCTGATGGGTGGGGCTGGGTTCCCTCCCTGTTGGTTGTTTGGCTGGAGGTGACCTAACACTTGAGCCTACCCGGGCTCTTTGGTGGGGCTAATGGCAGACTCTGGGAGGGCTCATGCCAAGGAGGACTTCCCAGGGCTTCTGCTGCCAGTGTCCTTGTCCTCACGGTGAGGCACCGCCACCCCCCGCCTCTGCAGGAGACCCTGCAACACTAGCAGGTAGGTCTGGATCAGTCTCCTATTGTGTCACTGCTCCTTCCCCTGGGTCCCAATGTGGACACTACTTTGTGTGTGCCCTCCAAGAGTGGAGTCTCTGTTTCCCCCAGTCATGTTGAAGTCCTGCAATCAAATCCTGCTAGCCTTCAAAGTCTGATTCTCTAGGAATTCCTCCTCCTATTGCCAGACCCCCAGGTTTGGAAGCCTGACAGTAGGGCTCAGAACCTTCGCTCCAGTGGGTGGACTTCTGTGGTATAAGTGTTCTCCAGTTTGTGAGTCACCCACCCAGTGGTTATGGGATTTGATTTTATTGTGATTGAATCCTTCCTACTGTCTCATTGTGGCTTCTCCTTTGTCTTTGGATGTGGGGTACCATTTTTGGTGAGTTTCAGTGTCTTCCTGTCGATGATTGTTCAGCAGTTAGTTGTGATTCTGATGTTCTTGAAAGAGGGAGTGAGAGCACATCCTTCTACTCTGCCATCTTGAACGAATCAGCCTTGGATGATTCTTTTTTTTTTTTTCGGTATGCGGGCCTCTCACTGTTGTGGTCTCTCCCACTGTGGAGCACAGGCTCTGGACGCGCAGGCTCAGCGGCCATGGCTCATGGGCCTAGCTGCTCCGCGGCACGTGGGATCTTCCCGGACCGGGGCACGAACCCGTGTCCCTTGCATCGGCAGGCGGACTCTCACCCACTGCGCCACCAGGGAAGCCCCCTTGGATGATTCTTTACGTCTCTGTTCCCTCTCTCTAAAATGAGGATTATATGAGCATTGGCCTCATGGGATTGTAGTGAGGGATTAAATGAAAATTTTACATATATATATATATATATATATATATATATATATATATATAAAACATCAGCCCAGCACCAATGGCTGGCACATAGCAAGTGCTCAATAAAGCACTATGCTTTCATTACTTACAATGGCATAAAATAAATAATTGCTGGATAGATTGCCACAACCCATGGGTTAGGTGGCTGTAGCTTTTTCTTTTCAATGTTTTGTGTTATCTGATATATTCCAGGAGAATGTATGTCAAATCTACTCCTGAATTAACCTACACTTGAACCCAATTTCTCTATTGCATTGCACCTTAAGGTCTCAATCCTCAGTACCAAGGTCAGGCCTTTTTCTGCTGGTCACTATTGCCCATATTGTAACTGCTCCAGGTCGTTGCAGCTCTCCACTGCCTCAAGTGTTCACAGAGGAGGTCTCTCCTTAGTTTACCCCCAAACACCTCATATATAAGGCTTACCAAAAGTTTTAACATAAATGACTATTTGTGCAGAGAAAATGGAATTTTAAAACTGTATATCAATCATTACTACTCTTAAATCAGCCATGCTACAAAATCTTGGGAATTTTGTATCAACTAAAGGCTCTTGAAAGGCTCTTTACAGCTCTTACAACCTATAAAGCAAAAGGCAAAAATTACAGCTGTAATTTTTAAAACAATATTTTCTCTTATCCCTAAAACACTAGGAACAGTGTTCCTACAATTCTCTTTACAATAAAGGAGTATTAAAACCATCTTTAAAAAAATTTTTTTCCTGTGTCTTTCCACAAGGGATTCAAACATCTTAAGGCATAATTAGGTAGCTCTAATTTATATAACTCTATACTCTCCAAAGATACATCTTCTTTTTATGTGTTCAGGAAATATTAACAAAATGCAATTTAAAAATGCTAATAAATTTCAAAAAATAGGAATGATATAGGCAACATTAGTTTTTGACCATATTATTTTGTGCCTAATGCAATTAAATTAGAAATTAATAACAAGACTATACCAGTAAATCATAAACATTTATTGGATCAAAGAGGAAATTGAATCTGAATTTCACATAGGAAAACAGCTGAGATACATACAAAATGCAAAGTCCTAAAACTTACATTAATTTTTTAAAAAAGCAAAACTGACAATAAAAGAATTAATTGTTCAAATCAAGAAATTAGATGCAAATCAATCAATGTGATACACCATATTAACAAATTGAAGTAAAAAACCATATGATCATCTCAACAGATGCAGAAAAAGCTTTTGACAAAATTCAACACCCAATTATGATAAAAACTCTCCAGAAAGTGGGCATAGAGGGAATCTACTTCAACATAGTAAAGGCCATATACGACAAGCCCACAGCACACATCATTCTCAATGGTGAAGAACTGAAAGCATTTCCTCTAACATCAGGAAAAAGACAAGGATGTCCACTCTCACCACTATTATTCAACATAGTTTTGGAAGTCCTAGCCATGGCAATAAGAGAAGAAAAAGAAATAAAAGGAATACAAATTGGAAAAGAAGAAGTAAAACTGTCACTGTTTGCAGATGACATGATACTATACATAGAG
>NC_041231.1:55032767-55033587 GCF_002837175.3 Physeter macrocephalus | reverse complement strand
CTAGAGCTAATCAATGAATTTGGTAAAGTTTCAGGATACAAAATTAATGCACAGAAATCTCTTGCATTCCTATACACTAATGATGAAAAATCTGAAAGAGAAATTATGGAAACACTCCCATTTACCATTGCAACAAAAAGAATAAGATGCCTAGGAATAAACCTACCTAGGGAGACAAAAGACCTGTATGCAGAAAACTATAAGACACTGATGAAAGAAATTAAATATGATACCAACAGATGGAGAGATATACCATGTTCTCGGATTGGAAGAATCAATATTGTGAAAATGACTATACTACCCAAAGCAATCTACAGAGTCAATGCAATCCCTGTCAAATTACCAATGGCATTGTTTACAGAACTAGAACAAATCATCTTAAAATTCGTATGGAGACACAAAAGACCCCGAATGGCCAAAGCAGTCTTGAAGGAAAAAAATGGAGCTGGAGGAATCAGACTCCCTGACTTCAGACTATACTACAAAGCTACAGTAATCAAGACAATATGGTACTGGCACAAAAACAGAAACATAGATCAATGGAACAAGATAGAAAGCCCCGAGATAAACCCACGCACCTATGACAAAGGAGGCAAAGATATACAATGGAGAAAAGACAGTCTCTTCAGTAAATGGTGCTGGGAAAACTGGACACATACATGTAAAAGAATGAAATTAGAACACTCCCTAACACCATAAACAAAAATAAACTCAAAATGGATTCGAGACCTAAATGTAATACTGGACACTATAAAACTCTTAGAGGAAAACATAGGAAGAACACTCTTTGACATAAATCACAGCAAGATCTTTTTTGATC
>NC_041231.1:55022778-55032537 GCF_002837175.3 Physeter macrocephalus | reverse complement strand
GCAATCCCACTACTGGGCATATACCCAGAGAAAACCATAATTCAAAAAGACACATGCATTCCAATATTCATTGCAGCACTATTTACAATAGTCAGTTCATGGAAGGAACCTAAATGCCCATCAACACACGAATGGATAAAGAAGATGTGGTACATATATACAATGGAATATTATTCAGCCATAAAAAGGAACGAAATTGGGTCATTTGTTGAGATGTGGATGGATCTAGAGACTGTCATACAGAGTGAAGTAAGTCAGAAAGAAAAAAACAAATATCGTATATTAACACATGTATGTGGAACCTAGAAAAATGGTACAGATGAATTGGTTTGCAGGGCAGAAGTTGAGACACAGATGTAGATAACAAACGTATGGACACCAAGGGGGGAAAACCATGGTGGGGTGGGGATGGTGGTGTGCCGAATTGGGCGATTGGGATTGACATGTATACACTGATGTGTATAAAATTGATGACTAATAAGAACCTGCAGTATAAACAAACCAACAAACAACAAACAACCAATACTAAACTTTCTTTGGGTTATTTGTATGGAAATATGTTAATATAAATGTTTCAGACATTACATGAAATTTCTAAAAATCTTATATGTTCTGGTATAATGTTATAAGTCATAATTCTAGTTATTACTTTAAAATGTATATCTCAGAAATAACTAAATTTCCTTGTCAATTGCATTATTATTAACTTTCATCAAAACTTTAACCGTGGTCATTTTTAAGTCTTTTGTCATTTACAGACAGTTCCGGGTGTACTCTGATGCTTTTGCAAATATGTTCGTATAAAAGGGTTTCGTCTTCAAGGAAATCATGGAAAAAACTCTGACAAGTACAGGTTTTTGGTAACTGACTATACTGCTGAACTGAATGAATAAGCATTTTCAGAACTCTAATGGAAAACTGATGAATTCATAAAAGTGCTAACAAAAGATCAAGATAAAAAAATTAATTACATCATTGTTGCTTTTGTTGTGGTCATCCACTTACAATGCTTGGTGTCAGTTTATTTATCTCTTGTGAAAGTAAAATACAGTGTGTGTGTGTGTGAAAAAAAAGAAATTAGAAAAACACAAGAAAACAATCCTAATGTTATCAGAATTAATGAATTAAAGATAAAAGCAAAATTAATAACTTTAAAAGAAGTGTCAGATCTGAGAAATAAATCCAAAACTGAATTCTTCAAAAAGTAAAGGAAGATTAATAAACTATTTTTTAATTTAACTAGGTTAAAAGAGAGAAATCATAAGTACATAAAATAAGAATTTATATGAGGGAATTAAATATAGATACAGGAGAAATTAATAGATTCAGGAGAGACTACCTTGTATATCACTAGAAAAGAAATTTGAGAACCTGGTTCAAATGAGGGATTGCCAAAACTGACATTAGAAGGGATAGAAAATATAAATAGACTGATTACCATAGAAAAAATGGGGGGAAATATTAAAGAGTTAGTCCCCCAAAACCACCCTGGCACAAATATTTTCACTGAACTTCTACCAAACCTTTAAAAAATAATGACTCTGTGCTGCTATGTTCTAAAGTATGGAAGGAAAAGGCTTTTAAATTTTTAATGAAGTGAATATAACCACAAAGATAATACCAAAAAATAAAACTATACCTCAATATTGCTTATAATATTTATATAAAAATTCAAAACTGCATATTAGCAAACAAGGAGTACATTAAAAGAATAACACAACTTCACTGAGTGGTATCTACTCCAGGAATTTGAAGATTGTTCAATAACTCACCATTCACTACAGAAAAAGTGGGAAAATCATATCACTTCAACAAGTGCTGAAAAGCATTTGATGAAATATGACATTCATTTGTTATAATAGCTATTAATGAGATAGGAATAACAAGGTGGATTATTTAATAAATTATATTCAGATTACTGGCTATTCGTCTGAAAAAAAGAGAACTGGATTTTTTCTTCTCAGATTAAACCAAAACAAATTACAGATGCATCAGATTAAATGAAAAAAAAAAAGGTAAATTCATAAAAGTATTAGAAGAAAATGTGGGAGAATTTCCAAAATCATTTGAACCAGGGAAGAACTTGCCCAGTAACACAAAAATCAAGAACCATGAAACAACAGGTTTATATATTCAACTACCTAAAAACAACAATAACAAAGAATTCTGCATAACACTGAAACTTCATAAACAAAAGAAAAGGATAAATAATAAACTTGGAAAAAATATTTATGTCACAGAGTTAATTTTTCCTAAATATAGAGTGCCTATAAATTAAACAGCAAAATCCAATATAAAAATGGAAAAGAACATAAATAGTGCACAGAAAAGGAAATACAAATGGCTCTTAAATGTATAAATATATGCATAATCTCATTCATTATAAAAGATACCATTTTTTACATGTCAGATTGGCAAATATAAAACATATGGCTCTACATCATGTTGGTGAGGGTTGGAGAAACAGCCATTCCCATATATTTTCAGTGGTAGTGAAAACTGATTTAACTTCTGTGGAAAGCACTTCAGCAATATCTGCCAAAATACAAATGCATGTACCCTTTGACCCAGAAATTCCATTAATAGGAAATTATCCTACAAAATATTCCTAATTTATGATATTTCACACAAACAAGGATTCACCGTAGCATTGCTGTATATATTTATTTAATAGCTAAACTTTGGAAACAACCTACATGTCCATAATTAGGAGACCAATTTCCTAATTACTGTAGATACATACAACAGAATACTGAACAGCTTTCACAAATGCAACAGCACTGTGTATACTGGTTAGGAACTACCTCCAAGATACATTATAAAATAAAAAGACAAAACAGTGATAGTGGATGATACCATTTGTTTATACAAAACAAAAATAAACCCACAAACATGCATATTTCATATATATTTTACATTTACATATTATATATATATATATATTTTAATATTTCTGTTAGTTTACCCAAGACACTGGCAACCCTGGTTACTTATTCTGAGTGAACTGGGTGCCTGAAGGGAAGATGCAGGAAGGAAGCTTACTATTTACTCTATCCTCTTGTCTTACGTCAGGTTCCCTAGATGCGGAGGTAGGGATTCTTGAGTATGTGCTTTCAGGAAAAAGCGCATAGCGCGTGCAGGAAGCAAGACAGGGCAGGGATCAAAAGCTAAGCAAGAATGTGTCTTACCTGGAGTCTAGCTTCTGCCTGACACCTTGAGGAGCTCTGGAGTGTTAACTGTGCCTTGAGACAGAGGGTACAGGCTTTTGTATCCTTGTCAGTCACTGGTTGTGAGCTGCCTTCAGGAGGAGGAAGTATCCTCTCAGGAGAAGTGGCTCATATTGGCCGAAGGCAATTCTCCAGAAAAAGGGCCGCTCTAAGCAATTCACAATCAATCTTCAGAGCAGCCAAGGAACTAAACAAGAAAAAGGGATCTAGGCCCAATAGGTGCCTACTACAAACTCATTGTACTGCCTCAGATCTGTAGAGTATGTATTTACCTCCTCAAGAAAAAAAAAATTAATTAAAAAATCAATATTACAGAAGGGTCTCTTATTGTGGTTTGTCTAGATTCTAAATCCAGCATGAATGCCAAAATTTAAACGGTAATAGTTAGCCTTAGAAATCCTTAGCAAGGCTCCAATTTCGGACAACATGTTAGTCAATTTTCCCACCAGTATTGGAACAAACTGTTTTTCTGGACGAGCACCACATGAAATAGTTGGCTTGCATTTAGGTGACCTGTTTGAAAAACCCACAACTTTAAACACTGGACACATATTCATTGACCAGAGTCGCCAGCATACAAAGAGGAACTGAAGGAAGAGTAGATTTTTATCTCCTTTCCCAGGCTCACCCCAGGACGAATAGTAGGGGGACCAAGCATATCATTTGTCTCTATCCTTTATTTTTCCATACCAAATATAGTTATGAATGTAGTAGATGTTGCACAGAAAAAAATTATCTGGAAATTGGACAAAAGGCAAAAAGACAATTAAGGGACCTTTTAATATCATGTTAGAGTATTTTCTAATAGACTCACATGAGATCATGTCTCTCAGAAAGTGTAACTTTTTTGGCTAGCAATTGATTAGGGCCTAGATGTCTCACAACTCTGTAAGGTTAGATGTTAACTTGCAAAAACTGGTAAGATATGATTTTTTTCCCCATCTGGTAGAGAAGACAATCCAAAGGTTTTATTGCTTCGTATGAGATAAACCAGCTTCATATCTAACTCAGCAATCTGATCTCAGCATTCCTTTTCCCACTGACATTTACACCCCGGGTTCTCATATCGTTATCCAACTATTTTCTCTTTCTTCTGGTTCCTTCATTAGTGAGTTAAATAAAACTTTGACATGTGCTCACTATTTATATGAGGATCATGCTTTTTAAATAATTTGAGAAAATATGCTTTTTCAGTGTAAATTAATATAGTGTAAAATTATATGGTTAAATGCACATACAATGTAGCTTGCTATAAAATAATACATCGAGTGATAAGTGAATCCCTGTGGAATAAAATGCTACCAGATTCATTTTACATTATCTTCTCTCTTGAGGGCAGGATAGTATTTGTGTTTAAATCTGGGTTTGTGACTGTTAACCTGGCTGCTGAAATACTTAACATACTGATATAGGTAGTGCTTTGAAAAATGGCTTCACCAGGAAAGAGAATAAACATAAAAAATACTCATATATTTTTTCCTGGTGCATTTTCCCCCAAAATCTCCTTGGCAGAGCCCTGGGGCTAGGGTTGCCAAATTTAGCAAATACAAATACAAGACGTCTAGTTAAATTTGAACTTCAGATAAACATTTAGTAATTTTTAAATATGTCCCAAATATTGTAAGTATTTTCTGTGAAGAGCCTACCTGGAGCATCTCAAAGTTCAGGGGTTGTAGGAAGCAGGTAAGTGGTTGCCAGTAGTGCCAGAAATGCAAAGGATCATAGGCAGAGTTTGAGTCCTGTGCTGGGGAATCCCAAAAGCCAAACCCAGCAAGTGGAATCCTGTTGTCAGTTCCAAGGAGTGAAAATTGAAGCCTTGGGTCAGAAGCTGGGTGGCACTGTAATAGGGCAAACAGCTAGAGCCAGGAATGGGGCCAGTCAGGGGAACTGACAAAGCTGCTTTGAAGGTTAATGTGTTTAAAGTGGGTTTTTACTGCCCAAGGACTCTGGAGAGTCCATCCAGATGAGTGAGTTGACTAAACATATTTTAAAAATTCAGACTCAAAGAGGACATATTTTTAAAATTGTGGTAAAATGTACATAAAATTTATACGATGCCAACCATTCTTAAGTGTACAACTCAGTAGCAATAAGTACATTGACAGTGTTGCACAACCACCACCATTATCTATTTCCAGAACTTTTTCACCTTCCCAGATAGAAACTCTCTACTCATAAACAATAATTCCCTAGCCCCTGGTAACCTCTATTATACTTTCTGTCTCTATGAATTTGCCTATTCTAGGTAGCTCATATAAGAGGAATCATACAATGTTTGTTCTTTTGTGTCTGGTTTATCTCACTAAGCATAACATTTTCAAGTTTTATCCATGTCATAGCATGTATTAGAATTTCATTCCTTTTTAAGGCTGAATGACATTCCATTGTGTGTGTGTGTGTGTGTGTGTGTGTGTGTGTATATATATATATATATATATACACCGCATTTTATTTATCCATAAAGAGGACATATTTTTGTGGACATTTCATTTTTTCAATTTGCCTATACAGTAAGTCTCCTACGTACAATCTTTCAAGTTACAAACTTTCAAAGATGCGAACATGCATTCATATGTCCAATCACATAAATTAGTTCTCGTGTCTGGTGTACATTGACACGTGCGTGCATCCTTTACAAGTGGTTGTGCTTTTGTGTACTTTACTGTACAGTACTGTATAGAATACAGTAGTACAGTATCTTTATTTCAAGCCCAGGATGTCTGGAAGCAAGTGTAAAAGCAGTGGTGATGAAGCTGGTACAGCTAGGAAGCACCAGGAATTGGAGGCCCAGAGAAAGGACAAAGAGAGACAAGAGGAAGAAAACATAACTGAAGAACCAGAGAGATTCACGATGCAGGAAATGGCAAGAGGATTTTCTTTATTTGAGGAGGCACTGTTAGTTTTTGAATCACAAGACCCGAACGTAGAACGGTACATGAAGGTTGCAGCAGCAGTTCAGAATGCAATCCAGTGCTACCATGTCATCTATGATGAGAAAAAAGGATCTACTACCCAGACATCGCTGGATCATTTTTTCAAGAGGGTAGATAGAATTGAATCCAGCAAGGAACCAGAACTTGTGCCATCAACGTCCGGCGTGAGTGAAATTGCAGCTCGCCCACGTCTCCTGTTGCTGACGATCCTTCAGCTCTACCATCTCCCACCTCCTCTCCCTCCTCCATGCAGTAACTCTTCTTGCCTGTTCACTCGATGCCAGCTCTTGTATGCCAGCTATTGTACTGTACTACTGTACTTTTCAAGGTACTGGACTGTAAGATTAAAAATATTTTCTTTATTTTTTCTGTGTGTTTTTTATGTAATATTTTTGTGAAAAGTATTATAAATCTATTACAATACAGTACTACATAGCCAACTGTGTTAGTTGGGTACCTATGTGAACTTTGTTAGACTCAGGAACATATTGGACTTATGAACGTTCTCTTGGAACGGAACTCGTTCGTATGTAGGGGACTTACTATAAACAGTTATTTATTGCTATATACAAAAATCACACCATAATTAAGTGTATTAAAATAACAACTTAAAAACAATTGCTCTTGAGTCTTTGGATAGACTGGGCAGTTCTGCTGATTTGGGCTAGGCTTCAGTGATCTCAGCTGGCTTGCCTGTCATATCTGCGATACCTTCTAGGTTGGCTGGGAGCTGGCTGGTCTGGGACAGCCTCATCTGGGTGGTCTGTCTCTGCTCCATGTGCTTTCTCATCCTCCATCAGGCTAGCCTGGGCTTGTTCACATGGTAGTAGAATAAGAACTGTACAAGGCATCTTTAAGCCTAGCACAATGTCACTCTTACCTCATTCTTTTTGGTCAAAGTAAGTCAAAAGGCCAGCCTGAATTCAAGTGTTGGGAAATAGATTCCACCATTTGATGGGAGGAACTAAAATATCATAGCATCTATCCATAGGTAGGGAAAGAGTATAACTGTGGCTATCTTTGCAAACAGTCTGCCATGAGCTATTAAGCTAGAGTAAAGTTATTTAAAATTTTGTTTTGTATTTCCCAAATTGATCTACAGATTCAATGCAAACCCTATCAAAATTCTGTTTTTCTTTTTTTGCAGAAATGGACAAACTGATTCTAAAATTTATATAAAATTTCAAGAGACCCAGAATAGACAAAAGAATCTTGAAAAAGAAGAATAAAGTTGGAGGACTCACACTTCCCAATTTAAAAACCATAGCCAAGACAGTATGGTATTGGCATAAGGACAGACATTGAGAACAATGGAATAGAATTGAGACCCAGAAATAAACATATACATCATTGGTTGATTGAAATTTGACAAGCATGCCATGACTATTCAATGGGAGAAACAAAAGTGTTTTCAACAACTGGTGCTGAGACACCTGGACATCCACATGCAAAAGAATGAAGTTGGATCCCTATCTCACATCACTTACAAAAATTAACTCAAAATGGATCAAAGACCTAAATGTAAGAGCTGTAACTACAATGCTCTTAGAAAACATAGTAGTAAATTTTCATAACCTCAGATTTAGCAATGGATTCTTAGATATGACACAAAAAGCATGAGCGACAAAAAAAAGATAGATTTCATCAAACTAGTGTCGTGCTTCAAATGACACTACCAAGAAAGTGAAAAGACAACCCATAGAATGGGAACATACATTTACAAATCGTATGTCTAATTAGGGATTTATATCTAGAATATATAAAGAACTCTTAAAACTCAATAATAAAGACATAAAACCCATTTTTAAAAACGGCAAGGAGTCTGAATAGACATCCAAAGAAGATATTCAAATGGCCAATGAGCACATGAAAAGATACTCAACATGATTAGTCAACAGGGAAACGCAAATCAAAACCAGTAGGATGGCTATAATAAAAAAGTCAGATAATAACATGTAGGTGACAGAAAATAGTCACAAAAGATCACATACTGTATGATGCCATTTATGTGAAATGTCCAGGATAGGCAAATCTACAGGGACAGAAGATAGATTATTGATTGTTTGGGCTGGGAGGAATAGCTGGATAGGAGGATCATAGCTAAAAGGTACAAAGCCTCTTCTGGGGGTGATGAAAATGTTCTAAGATTAACCTTTATGATGGTTACATATATCTGTAAATATACTAAAAACCATTAAATTCTATACTTTAAATATGTGAATATTATGGTATTTCAATTATGTATCAATAAAGTGTTATTTTTAAAAGGTCATATATTGTATGATTCCATGTATATGAAATGTCCAGATAGGCAAATACATAGAGATAGAAAGTAGATTAGTGCTTGCCAGGGACCAAGGGAAGAGGGAACCAGGATTAACTGTTAAAAGGCATGGAGTTTCTTTTGGGGATAATTTAAGTGTTCTGGAATTAGAGACACAGAAAGACTAATGATTTATATACTTCTATTTAAGGTGAGCTATTGAGTAATTGATTCATTCATTAAATAGAAACAAATCTCAAAAAGTTTAAGTATATCACTCTAGTTTTCTAACTTTCTGACTTAAACTGATTATAATTTGCATCACTATACATTCTTTTTTTTAACATCTTTATTGCAGTATAATTGCTTTACAATGGTGTATTAGGTTCTGCTTTATAACAAAGTGAATCAGCTATACATATACATATATCCCCATATCTCCTCCTTCTTGCATCTCCCTCCCACCCTCCCGATCCCACCTCTGTATGTGGTCACAAAGCACTGAGCTGATCTCCCTGTGCCATGCGGCTGCTTCCCACTAGCTATCTATTTTACATTTGGTAATATTTGTAAGTCCATGCCACTCTTTCACTTAGTCCCAGCTTACACTTCCCCCACCCCATGTCCTCAAGTCTATTCCCTACGTCTGCGTCTTTATTCCTGTCCTGCCCCTAGGTTCTTCAGAAGCACTTTTTTTTTTTTAAGATCCAATATATATGTGTTAGCATATGGTATTTGTTTTTCTCTTTCTAACTTACTTCACTCTGTATGACAGACTCTAGGTCCATCCACCTCACTACAAATAACTCAGTATATCACTCTAGTTTTCTAACTTTCTGACTTAAACTGATTATAATTTGCATCACTATACATTCTTTTTTTTAACATCTTTATTGCAGTATAATTGCTTTACAATGGTGTATTAGGTTCTGCTTTATAACAAAGTGAATCAGCTATACATATACATATATCCCCATATCTCCTCCTTCTTGCATCTCCCTCCCACCCTCCCGATCCCACCTCTGTATGTGGTCACAAAGCACTGAGCTGATCTCCCTGTGCCATGCGGCTGCTTCCCACTAGCTATCTATTTTACATTTGGTAATATTTGTAAGTCCATGCCACTCTTTCACTTAGTCCCAGCTTACACTTCCCCCACCCCATGTCCTCAAGTCTATTCCCTACGTCTGCGTCTTTATTCCTGTCCTGCCCCTAGGTTCTTCAGAAGCACTTTTTTTTTTTCATGAACATGGTGGTATGTGACTTTTTTTTTTTTAACTTTTAAATTTATTTATTTATTTATTTATTTAACATCTTTATTGGAGTATAACTGTTT
>NC_041231.1:55022334-55022748 GCF_002837175.3 Physeter macrocephalus | reverse complement strand
TGCCACTCTCTCGCTTCGTCACAGCTTACCCTTCCCCCTCCCCATGTCCTCAAGTCCATGCTCTAGTAGGTCTGTGTTTTATTCCCGTCCTACCACTAATCTCTTCATGACATTTTTTTTTCTTAGATTTCATATATATGTGTTAGCATACGATATTTGTTTTTCTCCTTCTGCTGACTTACGTCACTCTGTATGACAGACTCCAGGTCTATCCACCTCATTACAAATAACTCAGTTTCATTTCTTTTTATGGCTGAGTAATATTCCATTGTATATATGTGCCACATCTTCTTTATCCATTCATCTGTTGATGGACACTTAGGTTGCTTCCATGTCCTGGCTATAGTAAATAGAGCTGCAATGAACATTTTGGTACATGACTCTTTTTGAAATATGGTTTTCTCAGGGTATATG
>NC_041231.1:55015291-55021585 GCF_002837175.3 Physeter macrocephalus | reverse complement strand
TTGTGTGTGGTGTTAGGGAGTGTTCCAATTTCATTCTTTTACATGTAGCTGTCCAGTTTTCCCAGCACCACTTATTGAAGAGGCTGTCTTTTCTCCATTGTATATTCTTGCCTCCTTTATCAAAAATAAGGTGACCATATGTGCGTGGGTTTATCTCTGGGCTTTCTATCCTGTTCCATAGATCTATAGTTCTGTTTTTGTGCCAGTACCATACTGTCTTGATTACTGTAGCTTTGTAGTATAGTTTGAAGTCTGGGAGCCTGATTCCTCCAGCTCCATTTTTCTTTCTCAAGATTGCTTTGGCTATTTGGGGTCTTTTGTGTTTCCATACAAATTGTGAAATTTGTGTTCTATGTCTATGAAAAATGCCATTGGTAGTTTGATAGGGATTACATTGAATCTGATAGTAGATTGCTTTGGGTAGTACAGTCATTTTCACAATGTTGATTTCACTAATCCAAGAACATGGTATATCTCTCCATCTGTTTGTATCATCTTTAATTTCTTTCATCAGTGTCTCATAGTTTTCTGCATAGAGGTCTTTTGTCTCCTTAGGTAGGTTTATTCCTAGGTATTTTATTCTTTTTGTTGCAATGGCAAATGGGAGTGTTTCTTAATTTCTCTTTCAGATTTTTCATCATTAGTGTATAGGAATGCAAGAGATTCCTGTGTATTAATTTTGTATCCTGCTACTCTACCAAATTCGTTGATTAGCTCTAGTAGTTTTCTGGTGGCATCTTTAGGATTCTCTATGTATAGTACCATGTCATCTGCAAACAGTAACAGTTTTACTTGTTTTCTGATTTGGATTCCCTTTATTTCTTTTTCTTCTCTGATTGCTGTGTTTAAAACCTCCAAAACTATGTTGAATAATAGTGGTGAGAGTGGGCAACCTTGCCTTGTTCCCAATCTGAGAGGAAATGCTTTCAGTTTTTCACCATTGAGAATGATGTTTGCTGTGGGTTTGTCGTATATGGCCTTTATTATGTTGAGGTGGGTTCCCTCTATGCCTACTTTCTGGAGAGTTTTTATCATAAATGGGTGTTGAATTTTTTCAAAAGCATTTTCTGCATCTATTGAGATGATCATATGGTTTTTCTCCTTCAATTTGTTAATACGGTGTATCACATTGATTGTGTATATTGAAGAATCCTTGCATTCCTGGGATAAACCCCACTTGATCTAGGTGTATGATCCTTTTAATGTGCGGTTGGATTCTATTTGCTAGTATTTTATTGAGGATTTTTGCATCTATGTTCATCAGTGATATTGGCCTGTAGTTTTATTTTTTTGTGATATCTTTCTCTGGTTTTGGTATCAGGGTGATGGTGGCCTCATAGAATGAGTTTGGGAGTGTTCCTCCCTCTGCTATATTTTGGAAGAGTTTGAGAAGGATAGGTGTTAGCTCTTCTCTAAATGTTTGATAGAATTCTCCTGTGAAGCCATCTGGTCTTGGGCTTTTGTTTGTTGGAAGATTTCTAATCACAGTTTCAATTTCAGTGCTTGTGATTGGTCTGTTTATATTTTCTATTTCTTCCTTGTTCAGTCTCGTAAGGTCATGCTTTTCTCAGAATTTGTCCATTTCTTCCAGGTTGTCCATTTTATTGCCATATAGTTGCTTCTAGTAATCTCTCATGAGCCTTTGTATTTCTGCAGTGTTGGTTGTTACTTCTCCTTTTCATTTCTAATTCTGTCGATTTGAGGTTTCTCCCTGTTTTTCTTGATGAGTCTGGCTAATGGTTTATCACTTTTGTTTATCTTCTCAAAGAACCAGCTTTTAGTTTTATTGATCTTTGCTATTGTTTCCTTCATTTCTTCTTCATTTATTTCTGATCTGATCTTTATGACTTCTTTCCTTCTGCTACTTTGGGTTTTTTTGTTCTTCTTTCTCAGTTGCTTTAGGTGTAAGGTTAGGTTGTTTATTTGAGATGTTTTTTGTTTCTTGAGGTAGGATTGTATTGCTATAAACTTCCCTCTTAGAACTGCTTTTGCTGCATCCCATAGGTTTTGGGTCATAGTGTTTTCACGGTCATTTGTTTCTAGGTATTTTTTGATTTCTTCAGTGATCTCTTGGTTGTTAAGTAGTGTATTGTTCAGCCTCCATGTGTTTGTATTTTTTACAGATTTTTTCCTGTAATTGATATATAGTCTCATAGCATTGTGGTCAGAAAAGATACTTGATACGATGTAAATTTTCTTAAATTTACCAAGGCTTGATTTGTCACCCAAGATACCATCTATCCTGGAGAATGTTCCATGAGCCCTTGAGAAGAAAGTGTATTCTGTTGATTTTGGATGGAATTTCCTATAAATATCAATTAAGTCCATCTTGTTTAATGAATCTCTTAAAGCTTCTCTTTCCTATTTATTTTCATTTTGAATGATGTGTCCATTGGTGAAAGTGGGGTGTTAAAGTCGCCTACTATGATTGTATTACTGTCAATTTCCTCTTTTATGGCTGTTAGCATTTGCCTTATGTATTGAGGTCCTCCTATGTTGGGTGCATAATTATTTACAATTGTTGTATCTTCTTCTTGGATTGATCCCTTGATCATTATGTAGTGTCCTTCTTTGTCTCTTGTAATAGTCTTTATTTGGTATTTTTTGATTTCTTCAGTGATCTCTTGGTTGTTAAGTAGTGTATTGTTCAGCCTCCATGTGTTTGTATTTTTTACAGATTTTTTCCTGTAATTGATATATAGTCTCATAGCATTGTGGTCAGAAAAGATACTTGATACGATGTAAATTTTCTTAAATTTACCAAGGCTTGATTTGTCACCCAAGATACCATCTATCCTGGAGAATGTTCCATGAGCCCTTGAGAAGAAAGTGTATTCTGTTGATTTTGGATGGAATTTCCTATAAATATCAATTAAGTCCATCTTGTTTAATGAATCTCTTAAAGCTTCTCTTTCCTATTTATTTTCATTTTGAATGATGTGTCCATTGGTGAAAGTGGGGTGTTAAAGTCGCCTACTATGATTGTATTACTGTCAATTTCCTCTTTTATGGCTGTTAGCATTTGCCTTATGTATTGAGGTCCTCCTATGTTGGGTGCATAATTATTTACAATTGTTGTATCTTCTTCTTGGATTGATCCCTTGATCATTATGTAGTGTCCTTCCTTGTCTCTTGTAATAGTCTTTATTTGAAAGTCTATTTTGTCTGAGAATTGCTGCTCCAGCTTTCCTTTGATTTTCATTTGCATGGAATATCATTTTCCATCCCCGCACTTTCAGTCTGTTTGTGTCCCTAGGTGTGAAGTGGGTCTCTTGTAGACAGCATATATACTGGTCTTGTTTTTGTATCCATTCAGCCAGTCTATGTCTTTTGGTTGGAGCATGTAATCCTATTACATTTAAGGTAATTATCAATATGTATGTTCCTATTACCATTTTCTTAATTGTTTTGGGTTTGTTATTGTAGATCTTTTCCTTCTCTTGTGTTTGCTGCCTAGAGAAGTTCCTTTAGCGTTTGTTGTAAAGCTGGTTTGGTGGTGCTGAATTTTCTTATCTTTTGCTTGTCTGTAAAGATTTTAATTTCTCCGTCAAATCCGAACGAGATCCTTGCTGGTTAGAGTAATCTTGGTTGTAGGCTTTTCTCTTTCATCACTTTAAATATGTCCTGCCACTCTCTTCTGGCTTGCAGAGTTTCTGCTGAAAGATCAGCTGTTAACCTTATGGGGATTCCCTTGTATGTTATTTGTTGTTTTTCCCTTGCTGCTTTTAAAATTTTTTCTTTGTATTTAATTTTGATAGTTTGATTGATATTTATCTTGGTGTGTTTCTCCTTGGATTTATCCTGCATGGGACTCTCTGCGCTTCCTGGATTTGATTGACTATTTCCTTTCCCATATTAGGGAAGTTTTCAACTATAATCTCTTCAAATATTTTCTCAGTCCCTTTCTTTTTCTCTTCTTCTGGGACCCCTATAATTTGAATGTTGGTGCGTTCAGTGTTGTCTCAGAGGTCTCTAAGACTGTCCTCAATTCTTTTCATTCGTTTTTCTTTATTCTGCTCTGCAGTAGTTATTTCCACTATTTTATCTTCCAGGTCACTTATCTGTTCTTCTGCCTCAGTTATTCTGTTATTGATTCCTTCTAGAGAATTTTTAATTTCATTTATTGTATTCTTCATCATTGTTTGTTTGCTCTTTAGTTCTTCTAGATCCTTGTTAAATGTTTCTTGTATTTTCTCCATTCTATTTCCAAGATTTTGGATCATCTTTACTGTCATTATTCTGAATTCTTTTTCAGGTAGAATGCCTATTTCCTCTTCATTTGTTTGGTCTGGTGGGGTTTTACCTTGCCTCTTCATCTGTTGTGTGTTTCCCTGTCTTCTCATTTTGCTTAACTTATTGTGTTTGGGGTCTACTTTTTGCAGGCTGTAGGTTCGTAGTTCCTGTTGTTTTTGGTGTCTGCCCCCAGTGGCTAAAGTTGGTTCAGTGAGTTGTGTAGGCTTCCTGGCGGAGGAAAGTAGTGCCTGTGTTTTGGTGGATGAGGCTGGATCTTGTCTTTCTGGTGGGCAGGACCACGTGCGGTGGTGTGTTTTGGGGTGTCTGTGACCTTATTATGATTTGAAGCAGCTTATCTGCTAATAGGTGGGGTTGTGTTCCTATCTTGCCAGTTGTTTGGCATAGGGTGTTCAGCACTGTAGCTTGCTGGTCATTGAGTGTAGCTGGGTCTTAGCATCGAGATGGAGATGTCTGGGAGAGCTTTCGCTGTTTGATATTATGTGGAGCTGGGAGGTCTCTGGTGGACCAATGTCCTGAACTCGGTTCTCCCACCTCAGAGGTACAGACCTGACACCCGGCTGGAGCAGCAAGACCCTGTTAGCCCCATGGCTCAGAAGAAAAGGGGGAAAAAAAGAAAGAAAGAAAGAAATAAATAAAATAAAGTTATTAAAATAAGAAATAAAAAATAATTATTAAAAATTTAAAAAATTAAAAAGTAATTTTAAAAAAGAAAGAAAGAAGAGAGCAACCAAACCAAAAAACAAATCCACCAATGATAACAAGCATTAAAATTTGTACTAAAAAAAAAAAGGACAGACAGAACCCTAGGGCAAATGGTAAAAGCAAAGCTATACAAAATCACACTAAGAAGCATACACATACTAACACAAAAAGAGAAAAAGGAAAAAAACATATATATCTATATATTTAAAAAAAAGGAAGAAGAGAGCAACCAAATCAATAAACAAATCTACCAATGATAATAAACTCTAAATACTAAACTAAGAGAAATATAAAGCCAGGAACAAATTAGATGCAGAAAGCAAACCCCAAGTCTACAGTTGCTCCCAAACTGTACCGCCTTAATTTGGGAATGATTCGTTGTCTATTCAGATATTCCAGAGATGCAGGGTACATCAAGTTGATTTTGGAGATATAATCTGCTGCTCCTGAGGCTGCTGGGAGAGATTTCCCTTTCTCTTCTTTGTTAGCACAGCTCCTGGGGTTCAGCTTTGGATTTGGCCCCGCCTCTGTGTGTAGGTCACCTGAGGGCGTCTGTTCTTCGCTCAGACCAGAGGAAGTTAAAGTAGCAGCTGATTAGGGGGCTCTGGCTCACTCAGGCCGGGGGGAGGGAGGGGTGGGGAATGCGGGGCAAGCCTGCAGCGGCAGAGGGCGGTGTGATGTTGCAACAGCCTGAGGCGCGCCGTGTGTTCTCCCCGTGAAGTCGTCCCTGGATCACGGGACTCTGGCAGTGGCGGGCTGCACAGTCTCCCTGGAGGGGAAGTGTGGATGGTGACCTATGCTTGCACACAGGCTTCTTGGTGGCTGCAGCAGCAGCCTTAGCATCTCATGCCCGTCTCTGGTGTCCGTGCCGATAGCCGCAGCTTGCGCCTGTCTCTGGAGCTCCTTTAGGCGGTGCTCTGAATCCCCTCTCCTCGCGCACTCTAAAACAATGGTCTCTTGCCGCTTCAGCAGCTCCAGACTTTTTCCAGGACTTCCCCCCGGCTAGCTGTGGCGCACTAGACCCTTCAGGCTGTGTTCATGCCGCCAACCCCAGTCCTCTCCCGGCATCCGACCGAAGCCCGAGCCTCAGCTCCCAGCCCCCGCCCGCCCCGGCGGGTGAGCAGACAAGCCTCTCAGGCGGGTGAGTGCTGGTCGGCACCGATCCTCTGTGCGGGAATCTCTCTGCTTTGCCCTCCGCAACCCTGTTGCTGCGCTCTCCTCCGTGGCTCTGAAGCTTCTCCCCTCCGCCACCCACAGTCTCCACCCGCGAAGGGGCTTCTAGTGTGTGGAAACTTTTCCTCCTTCACAGTTCCCTCCCAGAGGTGCAGGTCCCATCCC
>NC_041231.1:54977912-55008976 GCF_002837175.3 Physeter macrocephalus | reverse complement strand
TGGTGGATGAGGCTGGATCTTGTCTTTCTGGTGGGCAGGACCACGTGCGGTGGTGTGTTTTGGGGTGTCTGTGACCTTATTATGATTTGAAGCAGCTTATCTGCTAATAGGTGGGGTTGTGTTCCTATCTTGCCAGTTGTTTGGCATAGGGTGTTCAGCACTGTAGCTTGCTGGTCATTGAGTGTAGCTGGGTCTTAGCATCGAGATGGAGATGTCTGGGAGAGCTTTCGCTGTTTGATATTATGTGGAGCTGGGAGGTCTCTGGTGGACCAATGTCCTGAACTCGGTTCTCCCACCTCAGAGGTACAGACCTGACACCCGGCTGGAGCAGCAAGACCCTGTTAGCCCCATGGCTCAGAAGAAAAGGGAGAAAAAAAGAAAGAAAGAAAGAAAGAAATAAAATAAAGTTATTAAAATAAGAAATAAAAAATAATTATTAAAAATTTAAAAAATTAAAAAGTAATTTTAAAAAAGAAAGAAAGAAGAGAGCAACCAAACCAAAAAACAAATCCACCAATGATAACAAGCATTAAAATTTGTACTAAAAAAAAAAAGGACAGACAGAACCCTAGGGCAAATGGTAAAAGCAAAGCTATACAAAATCACACTAAGAAGCATACACATACTAACACAAAAAGAGAAAAAGGAAAAAAACATATATATCTATATATTTAAAAAAAAGGAAGAAGAGAGCAACCAAATCAATAAACAAATCTACCAATGATAATAAACTCTAAATACTAAACTAAGAGAAATATAAAGCCAGGAACAAATTAGATGCAGAAAGCAAACCCCAAGTCTACAGTTGCTCCCAAACTGTACCGCCTTAATTTGGGAATGATTCGTTGTCTATTCAGATATTCCAGAGATGCAGGGTACATCAAGTTGATTTTGGAGATATAATCTGCTGCTCCTGAGGCTGCTGGGAGAGATTTCCCTTTCTCTTCTTTGTTAGCACAGCTCCTGGGGTTCAGCTTTGGATTTGGCCCCGCCTCTGTGTGTAGGTCACCTGAGGGCGTCTGTTCTTCGCTCAGACCAGAGGAAGTTAAAGTAGCAGCTGATTAGGGGGCTCTGGCTCACTCAGGCCGGGGGGAGGGAGGGGTGGGGAATGCGGGGCAAGCCTGCAGCGGCAGAGGGCGGTGTGATGTTGCAACAGCCTGAGGCGCGCCGTGTGTTCTCCCCGTGAAGTCGTCCCTGGATCACGGGACTCTGGCAGTGGCGGGCTGCACAGTCTCCCTGGAGGGGAAGTGTGGATGGTGACCTATGCTTGCACACAGGCTTCTTGGTGGCTGCAGCAGCAGCCTTAGCATCTCATGCCCGTCTCTGGTGTCCGTGCCGATAGCCGCAGCTTGCGCCTGTCTCTGGAGCTCCTTTAGGCGGTGCTCTGAATCCCCTCTCCTCGCGCACTCTAAAACAATGGTCTCTTGCCGCTTCAGCAGCTCCAGACTTTTTCCAGGACTTCCCCCCGGCTAGCTGTGGCGCACTAGACCCTTCAGGCTGTGTTCATGCCGCCAACCCCAGTCCTCTCCCGGCATCCGACCGAAGCCCGAGCCTCAGCTCCCAGCCCCCGCCCGCCCCGGCGGGTGAGCAGACAAGCCTCTCGGGCGGGTGAGTTCTGGTCGGCACCGATCCTCTGTGCGGGAATCTCTCTGCTTTGCCCTCCGCAACCCTGTTGCTGCGCTCTCCTCCGTGGCTCTGAAGCTTCTCCCCTCCGCCACCCACAGTCTCCACCCGCGAAGGGGCTTCTAGTGTGTGGAAACTTTTCCTCCTTCACAGTTCCCTCCCAGAGGTGCAGGTCCCATCCCTAATCTTTTGTCTCTGTTTTTTCTTTTTTCTTTTGCCCTACCCAGGTACGTGGGGAGTTTCTTGCCTTTTGGGAAGTCTGAGGTCTTCTGCCAGCGTTCAGTAGGTATTCTGTAGGAGTTGTTCTACATGTAGATGTATTTCTGATGTATTTGTGGGGAGGAAAGTGATCTCCTTGTCTTACTCCCCCGCCATCTTGAAGGTCTCCGTCTGAATTCTTTAAATGACCGTGCTTACTTATAGGAAGAATAAGAAACCCAGCTACCATTCTAGGCACATGGTTTTAATTAATGTAATTACATCAATCTGAGACAGTTTTGAAAAAGCATTTACTGGACATTAAAGTGGGTGTTAATAGTTATAATTTTCAGATGTAATCATTTGGCCTAAATATCTACTTACTTTTTTTTTAAGTGTTTAAAAATTTTATTTATTATTTATTTTTGGCTGCATTGGGTTTTCATTGCTGCATGTGGGCTTTCTGTAGTTGCAGTGAGCAGGGGCTACTCTTCGTTAAAGTGCGCTGGCTTCTCATTGTAGTGGCTTCTCTTGTTGCAGAGCATGGGCTCTAGGTGCACGGGCTTTGGTAGCTGTGGCACGTGGGCTCAGTAGTTGTGGTGGGCTTAGTTGCTCTGTGGCATGTGGAATCTTCCTGGACCAGGGATCTAACCTGTGTCCCCTGCATTGGCAGGCAGATTCTTAACCACTGCGCCACCAGGGGAGTCTCTCTACTTACTTTTTTACATATGTAAACTACCAAAAAGAAAGAACAAATAATAGTTACTTCTGTTTTTGGAGTCTTTCCCTGGGTCCACATTTTGACAAAGTTCTTTTGTATTTAGGACAAAGAAGATCAACATAGAGTGGCTCAATACCAAATTGATCTTGAATTACAAGTATTGTCATGGTTACTTTACAGCTAACATTACAGAGTAATAGCATGCTCTGCTTTGTAGGAGAGGTTATGCAAATAAAATTTTAACTTGTTACTTTTTCCTTAACTAAAGCTTATTGCCTGAGAATTACGTCTATTGAAACTTACCTTGCTGAATGTTTGAGCAACTATTACTATTTTATACATTTTTTAGTTCTTTTGTTTAAAATTGAAGTATAGTTGACTTACAAAGTTGCGTTAGTTTCAGTTGTACAGCAAAGTGATTCAGTTACATATATGTAAGTATATATTTATCCATTTTTTAAAAAGTATCACTGATCTCTGGGACTGGGAAGATTCTTAACATTTTGAGTAAGAAATGAATTTGTTAATTTAAAAAATGATAATACCCAGAATTAATTAGGATGTGGAAAAAATAGACACTGTTAATACTCTGTTGCTCAAATATAAATTGGTACTAAACTTCTGGAGAACAACTTGGTAGTAAGCATTAAGATTCTAAAAATTTCTGTAATCTTTGACCCAACAATTCCAATTTTAGAAATATATCCTAAGAAAATAATTGAATTAGTGTGCAAAGTTCGATGTTCATTGTATCACTATTCTATGCAAAAAGTCTCTGCATTTCTATCAAGAGGCATTAAGTTAAGTTTGACATATTTACAAAAAGAAATACTATGTGGCCATAGATTGATATTCATTATCATGAAAAGATGTCTAGAATATATTATGATGAAAAAAGCAGGTTATCAATCAGTATTTGTCAACTAATCCCATTAAAATGCTACACAGAGTTTATACTTTTCTATTATTTTCTGAATTTTTGCAATGAGCATGTGTTACATTTACAATTCTAAATCAGTAAACTAATTGCTATCTGAAGAAAAAGATGCCTTTCTTTGCCTTATCCTCTTTAACTACTAGACAGCATTTATATTCTGGGACTTCTCTGAGCTTCCCCACTACACTACCCTGCAAGGAAGGTAAAGTAGTATCTCCCTCCTCCATGACATCTTAAGAGATGCCAAGATCAGGCCAAAGGTCACACCAGAGAAGGACAACGATGGCCAATTCCAGGGTCAATTAGCCAGCTGCCCCATTCAGGGTTCTTCAGTAGAAGGTTGCTGCAGTGTTTCACAATTAAGTGTGGGTGACACCCTCTCAGGAGCTTTAAGAAGCTAAACACAGGTCATCCCACTGACCTCACCAAATCCTATGCCTCCCTCAGCCTTGGGGACTCTCTGCATCCCCCTACATCACTTTCTACTAAACTGGTCCATCCCATCCCTCCTGTTCTCCCTCCAGGGGAATCCTGCATAAGCTTCCTTCAAGGAGACTTTAAGAACAGTGTTGGCTTCATTTTGGGGTTGGGGGGGGGGGTGTAAGAGCAGACAACTCTGTTTCCGTCATTGTAAGTACCAGGTATACTGAAACCACATATTAAATGCATTTGGTCACCTGGATAAAAAGTTCATTTCACCTGGCTACTCTCAGGAAGAGAAAATCCTATCCCTACGATTTTGTTCTGTAAACTTAAGGATGATGTATAAAATGTAAAAGGATAGGATATTCCCAAGTTTGACATAGCTGTATTAGTCATAGCTGTCCCTCCTCCCAGAAAAAAAAAAAAACAAACACCAACAGAAAAGAAAAAAAGAAAAAAAGAAGAAGGGGGACAGTAGGGAGCAGATAGATCAGACTCAGAAATGCCATTTGTGCAAGAATTGTGTGCAAGTCATCTTATCACTGCTCTTATACATTGTGGTACCCCCACTGTTTACTTTCAGTGAATGTCTATTAAATATAAATGGAGGTAACATTGCACAGAGACTTAAGTTGTATTTTACATATTCAGTTGTGCACGACAGTTGGATCTTGATATGCTAAATGTTTGCAAAAAGGGCTCTACTGTAACCAAGTCAGATCCAAATCTGTAAACAGACTGACAAAATTTCTATTTATTAAGAAGAAAATTGCATCCTACAGAAAAGACCAAAGTCCATAATTCTGCAATTAAAAGCAGAATTTAGATAAGAGAAAAAAGTTTTAGTGATCAGGAGACATGAAAAAAGTAGAAAATTTGTTTGCCTCAAAATAGCCAAGCTTGGGCATATTTCACAAAGCTTCCACCAAAAATGGGTTAGAAAGCTGAAAATTAATGCAATTGAGTCCTAGATTATAAAAATGAGGCAAATCTCAGTTTTTAATGATCTATTATAAGCAGTGTCTTAGTGTGATTTTTCATGCTCACTCTGGGGCAGTCTGAAATAGGTAGCGTCTCCCTTGGGCTCCTCTAGTTTGCCCACCCAGGTATCTTCCCAGGACTGCACTCTTCATATGACCTGTGATGCACTCTTTTCCTATTGCCTTTCCTGGATAACCTGATAAACAGCCCCAGGTGAATGGAGAATAGACTTCTTTCACCTAGTGATTAAGTGCATTTTAAGCAGACGATTGTTCTTGTCAATGATAATTCGAAGTTTGTTACTTTCAGTTTGTTTCTGGACATGGGCTCCCTGTTGTGGTTCATAGGATAGGACTATTACATACAAGATATAGGAAACTATATCTTCATTTTTGCAGCTGCAAATATTACTTCGGCCCTGATAGAGAAATGATTATAGCTGAATAGATCAATAATTTTTAAGGAAACATTGTAAAGACCTAAGTTAACTTATTTCATCCAGAATTATACATGTATAAAGACCCAGTGTGTAAGAAATTAAACCACTTGAATAAAGAAAAATATGGCTTATTCATCCTTCCAAAAATAATAACCAGCATTTATTGACTGTTTACTATGTTCCAGGTACTGCTATAAACATTTTATGTAAAAAATTGTGTAACTTTTTATTATGGGAAATTTTAAACTTAAGAAATAAAGATCATTATGGATAAACAACAAGATCCTCCTGTATAGTACAGGGAACTATATTCAATATCCTGTGATAAACCATAATGGAAAAGAATCTGAAAAAGAATATATATATCTGTAACTGAGTCACTTTGCTGTACAGCAGAAATTAACAACATTATAAATCAACTATACATCAATAAAATTTTTTAAAAATTAAAGATCATTAAAAAACCTTTATGTATGCATCGCCCACTCTATTTATTTATTTATTTTTAACATCTTTATTGGAGTATAATTGCTTTACAATGTTGTGTTAGTTTCTGCTGTACAGCAAAGTGAATCAGCTATATGTATGCATATATCCCCATATCCCCCTCCCTCTTGCATCTCCCTCCCACCCCTCTAGGTGGTCACAAAGCACCGAGGTGATCTCTCTGTGCATCGACCACTTTAAATCATTATCATCAACATTTTGCCATATATGTTTTACCTACCACCATCACTCTCCTCCCTCAATTTTTTTTCTGGAGTATTTAAAACAAATGCCAGATGTCCTATAATTCACTCATAAATATCTTAAATACATTCTTAACTTTTAAAATATATTAGCTATTTTAGTCGTCAAAAGCAGATACTATTATTATTCCCATTTTACATATGTATAAACTGAGGCAAAGGTTATTGAGTGATTCAAAGCCTGGAGTCTGATGGCCAGCCTCCATGTGGGCCCCCGCCCCCGGCCTCCTGGTATCTATACGTTGTGTAAGTGCCCTCACAAGTTATACCAGGGTGGGTCTGGGAGACCAATGGCGTATGGTGGAAGAGATGCTATGTCACTTCTGAGATTGGACTTGGGTGCCTCTCCCTTTTTGGGGAGACACCGACGTCCAGCTGCCATGTCCCGCAGCCCCATGGCGGGGTCCCACATGGTGAAGAATGCAGGCATCCAGCCAACAGCCAGCGAGGAGCTCAGGTTTGCCAACAACCACAGCAGAGAACTCGGAGGCAGATTCTTCAGCCCTATTTGAGCCTTGAAATGACCGCAGCTGGAGCTGACAGTTTGACTGTATCCTCACGAGAGACCCTGAACCAGGACCATCCAGCTAAACCGCTCCTAGATTTCCGATCCACAGAAACTGTGAGATAATAAATATTCATTGTTGAAGTCGCTATATTTTGGGGTAATTTGTTATGTAGCAATAGATTACTAACACATCCTGTATTCTCAATCACTGTTGTATTCTGTCCCAAAATACAAGTCTGGGATGGCTTTTGCTTTGCCAGTACTCTGATACTTAAATGACAATGCTGAGGCAATGAACTGAAAGGATATATTTAGGGAGTTTAATATCACACACTCATTTCACTGTTACTCTAATCTGTGAGTGGTGAATGTAATAAGGGGACTAGTTAATTAAACCAAATATCCCACTTGCATATAATTTCCGTATCAGCACAAACTAAACTACTTCATACCTTAAATTAAAAAAAAAAAAAAAAGACTGCAGAGTATTCTCTCTCTTTTTTTTTTTTTTTTTTTTTTTTTGCCATGTGTTGCCGGATCTTAGTTCCCCAACCAGGGATCCAACCCTGCCCCTCAGGTATTTTCTCTCTTTTTTTTTTTTTTTCTTTTTTTTGCCATGTGCCTTGCCGGATCTTAGTTCCCCAACCAGGGATCCAACCCTGCCCCTCAGCAGTGAAAGTGCAGAGTTCTAACCACAGGACCACCAGGGAATTCCCTCTCTATTAGTTATTAAACCAATACCCTATTAATTGCAATTTGATTGTTTTCAGGGTTTTTTTTTGTTTTTGTTACAAACGATGCTTCACTGAACATCTATATACATCCTATTTTGATGAACTTTTGCAGGTATAGCCTTATGGAATATTTCTAGCAGTGAGCTTGATAGGCCAAGGGTATGTGCTTTCTACATTGGTAGTGACTGCCAGATCACCTTCACAAAAGTCCCACTAGTTACAATACCACCAATCCTATGCGAGTTTCCCCATCTTCCCACATATTTGTTAGAACTAGATACCATTAAACTTCTCAATTTTGCCAATCCAAAAGGTGTTAAATATCTTCCATTGTTTGGATCTGCATTTTTTTTTTAAACTGTGGATGAAGTTAAGCCTCTCTTTATGAGTTTATTGATCATTAGTATTTCTTTTTCTCTGAACTATCTATCCTTACAAGAGCTCTTTGTAAAGTATGGACATGTTAATATTTTTCTTAGTCATTTGACCCTTGACTTTGTTTATGATTTATGGTTTTTGGACTTTAGGTACTACTTAGTAAGGCTCCTTCTTCTACAGTAGTAAATATACGTTCCCATGCTTTCTTCTAGACGTTTCTGTTTTTCATTAGTTACATAACATCTTTGCTCCATCTGGAACTTATTTTGGTTTAGAGAATGAGATAGGGATTCAGTATTTTTGTCCTCCTCCCCATATATATAATAATATAGTTGTTTTGATACCATGTACATAATAATCTCTCATTCCTCATCAATTTGACATGACACCTTTATCACAGACTAACTCTCCATATATATTTGGATCTATTTTGGACCCTTTATTCTATTCCATGGATCTACCTATTTCTTTACAAGTTCTAAAGTACTTTAGTTATTACAGCATCAATTTGTAGTAGGACCATCCATACCTTGTTTTGAATTTTCTTGGCTACCATGAATTATAGAACTATTTTTCAAGATAAAAAAATCCGTTGTATTTTAGCTGGGATTGGATTGAATTTATATGACAACTGAGGAAGAATTTATATACTTAACATATTTAGTCTCTTGATCCAAGAAATGTTATGTCTTTCAATTTACTTATCTTCTTTTATGTCCCCAAATAGAATTTTGAAGTTTTCTTCATTTAAATTCTATATATTTTTTGTTTGTGAATGCTTAGATATTTGATCAGTTTATAGTTTTTAAAATAAAATGTCTTCTTCCACTAAATTTTTTCATAGTTATTGATTAGGGATATGTTGCTGATTTTTATATACTCAATGTATAACCTTCCATTTTGATGAATTCTATGATTGCTTCTAATAGTTTTTAGTAATTCTCTAGGGTTTTTTTTTTCTAGATATGTATTGTAAACACTGTTGGTGTCCCACCCAGACTCCCTTTACAAGCCCAATACACCCGTCCCCCAGCTGCTGTGAATGTTGACTACTAACTACTCACAATTAGCCCCTTCTCTGGAGAATTGCCTTTGATTGGATGGGAGCTGAGTTGCCTGGGAGATAACATTTCCCTCCACCCTAACCAAGCAGCTCATAGTCAATAACTAATGACATTAATTTGGGTGAAAAATAAAAGCTTGCCCCCTTGTTTCAAAATGGAACCAACTCTGTGGTGCAATTCATAGTCTAGAGCTCTCCGGGGATCAGGCTGAGTATAGACTTCAGCTGAGACCACATCTCTCCTGAGTTCCTCTCCCTGACTTACCCTGCTCCTTGAACTACCTTTCTCCAAAGAGCACTCCTCCAATAAATCACATGCTTGTGCATCCCTGTCTCAGGCTTTGCTTCTATGAAACCCAATCAAAGATGATATACAATTCTATGAATTAAACAAATATTTACTAAACAAATATTATTGGGCATCCGTAATGTGCTAGCACTTTCTAGACAGGCATCTGAACAGACCAAGTTCCCTCTCTTGTAGAGCTTACACTTTAGTGGCAGACATTGACAATAAACAAGTAAACAAAGAAATAACTATATAATAAGGAGGATGAGGGGGCAGTGTGTTCTGGGGTGGGAGCACTATTTTTAAAAGAGCAATGAAAGGTGTATCACTTATTTTACTTTTGGTACAAGTAAACAGAAAACCCAACTCAATGTGGCTTAAGCAAAAAAGGAAATTTATTTTATGACAAAACAAAAAGTCCAAGGTAGGAAGGCTCCATAGTTAGTAAAATACAGATATCATCAAGGAACCAGGTTTTTTCTGTCTTCCTGCTTTGCCATTCTTAGTGTATCAGTTTTGACCTGCCAACAAAAGAAACAAAGATTCCGAGGCAGAGTAAGTGTTAAACTGCAAAGAATACTTGGGAGACAAATTTAGTGTGAAGTCTTCAGGATTTACTCATTTATAGGTATATATGAGAGAATACAGCCTTCTGAGATGGTGTCTCTGATCAAGGGCAAGGAAGGGACCTATAAAGGCAGAAGTCACAAGTTTTCACAAAGAATAATGATTTCTTGGTTTCAACAACTACTTCGATTGCCAGTTCAAAGTTGATTGGTGATAGTGGAGCTTGGCACAGCGGATTGCTATGCCCCAGGTCAGTTTTTTGAGTCTAGATAGTATAGTCACAAATTCCCCATCAGGTAGCTTTTCTACTGACTGACTAGTTTTCTGAAAAGCAGTTGCTCTGGTTCCTTCTTCTGGGGAAGCAGTTGCTCTGACTCTTTGCCATATTACAAGCTCAGGGTCATGTAGTAAGCAAGTCTGAATGCATATATTCAAGGTTCAGCAAAAATTTCTTTTATCACTTTCCTCATGGTCACAGGATGGCTGCAGCAGTTCCAGAGGTCAAATCCATACACACAATATTAGGAGGCTATCTTGTGTCATGCTGTAGCATAGCAATTTATCAAGTCTTCAAAATTTCTTTCAATAGTTAAGACTAGATACAGTAGATAAAATGTGCTGGATTCAAAATGCAGTACTCATTTCCCCCCAAGCAGTGAAGCAGAAAAATATTGGTCAGAATGAGAATCATGGTGACTCATAGTTTTACAACGGGCAGGTTGAATCATGAAAGGACAAAAGATTCTAAATAAATTGCCCAAAGAAACACCCAATTCTGTTTGCATTGAATTATCTTCTTATCTAAGTAAATGTTGTTTAGGAGCTGTTGATTACACATTGAATAGTCCCTGAATCCCAGAACTTTTGTAATCACTGAACATTTTAAAAGGCTAGGGCTTCCCTGGTGGCACAGTGGTTAAGAGTCCGCCTGCCAATGCAGGGGACACAGGTTCGAGCCCCGGTCTGGGAAGATCCCACATGCCGCAGAGCAACTAAGCCCATGCACCACAACTACTGAGCCTGAGCTCTAGAGCCCGCGAGCCACAACTACTGAAGCCCGCGTGCCTAGAGCCCGTGCTCCGCAACAAGAGAAGCCACCGCAATGAGAAGCCTGCTCACCACAACGAAGAGTAGCCCCTGCTCTCCGCAACTAGAGAAAAGCCCGCGCGCAACAGTGAAGACCCAACACAACCAAAATAAATAAAATAAATACATTTATTTTTAAAAAGGCTATACTTCTCTGCACTGCCTCCCCTAACCAATCCATGTCAAGTTCTAACTGCACTACTTGAGGAGGGAGCTGGGCTTTCAACAAGCACACTTCTGGAAAAAAAGTAGGAAATAAAGGCCAGAAATCCCAGCTCTTTCTTTTAGGAAAAATACTGGATTTTATTTCAACTCATCGGTGATGCATTCACTGTCTATAGCCTGGGAAATTTGCCCTGAGGCCACTGCAATACATGGATTAGGGGTATTTTTGGAGCTAATTTCAACCTATCACCGTTGCACTTTCCTTGTAATGTTAAAAAAAAGTTAGTGGAAGAGTGGAGAAAACCTGAGGGTATTGTTAGCCTGGAAAAGGGTTGAAGGAAAGAGAAGTTTGGGGACCACACAGACAGACCAAACCAGTTTCATAGTTTTACCTGGGGCCAGGTCGAAATGGTTTACTTCAAAGCTCCTGTAACTGGTTGAACCACCTCTTCTCTGTCCTGACTCTATAATGTCTTTGGCTATAAACTGCATTCATAATTACAATGTGGCTTGTCATTAGCTAATTCAATTCTTCTTAAAGTTCTTAAAGCTTCTTATCAAATCTACCTTTCTAGTTTGGTTTATGTTTTTGTCTCCTTTTCACATAAGCAACACTTATCTCTTTCAAAAGATTTAAGAGCTTTATAGTCCAGTTTAAATTCTGGTTAACTAGTTATGAAGACTGTACTGGCAGAACAGATAGAACAGTTGGCATAACATTTATTCATTCAAGAAATGTTTGCTGAGTGTCTGCTGTGTGCCAGCAGGGGTTGAGACAAGCAAGATAGCTCTTTCTTTAAGGTGTTCAGCAATTATTCTTTATTGCTACTGGAGTTGATAGATAATAAATCATTTAGGAGACACCATTTCATAGTGAGTATACATCTATTAATAAACTTTATTGTTTTGGGGCTAGAATTCAAAAGAAGGAGCGTTGTGCCAGCCTCTTCGGCTTTCCAGAGGAACTTGGTGCTTTTCCCCAAGGTATCCATCTCCATCATACAGTGAGGGCACAGCAGCAGGAAGCTTGGGTCTGAACGAAGTGGCATTATGCAGATACACTGAATAAGTCCATATTACATATCTTTAGTTGACTCAGTCTCCCATCAAATAGTTTAAAAACTTCAATTCACATGTGGGAACTTTCATCCATTCTTCTATTTATTCATCCAAAAATATCTATTAAGCACCACTTGTGGATGGATGAGAACTATCAGCATCATTCCCAAGATGGAGGCTTTTGGGAAACTGATCATTTCATTTCTGGTACCTCCACAGGCTGACTGGCTTTAGTTTGAGATGCTCTTTGTTTTTTTTGTTTGTTTGTTTTGTTTTGTTTCAAAATTTTATTTATTTGTTTATTTTTATTTTTGGCTGCGTTGGGTCTTTGTTGCTGCGCACGGGCTTTCTCCAGTTGCGGCGAGAGGGGGCTACTCTTCGTCGCGGTACGCGGGCTTCTCATAGTCGTGGCTTCTCTTGTTGCGGAGCACGGGCTCTAGGCACGCAGGCTTCAGTAGTTGTGGCACGTGGGGCTCAGTAGCTGTGGCTTGCGGGCTCTTGAGCACAGGCTCAGAAGTTGTAGCACACGGACTTAGTTGCTCCACGGCATGTGGGATCTTCCCGGGCCAGGGCTCGAACCCGTGTCCCTTGCATTGGCAGGCAGATTCTTAACCACTGCTCCACCAGGGAAGCCCTGAGATGCTCTTTGAAATAAATGTTATCTCCGCAGGTCTGAGATTTGGGATGGGTCCCCTCAGCTTCCTGCAAATGAGTATATGGTAGTAAAAAGGAAGAGGGGGTGTTTCTGATGAAATCTTGAAGATATGCTGGCCATGCATATATCACAACTAGAAAGACATTCATAAGGAAGAAATGATATGCTGGTTGTTGTATATTTTCAAGCATTATCTCTTACTGTGATGTCCCTGGTGTCCTCCAAAGACCATTTTCCTTGATTACTGTACCCCAAGACCCAAGCTACCAGGTGCTTTGGAGACTTCCTGCCATATCCTCTTTCTGTCTCTCCTTAGTGTGGAAACCTGTAGTGATCAATTGTGTCATCATTGTTGTAGGTGCCCGGTTGTATAACCATCTTCCTCACTTCTGCTGACCTCCATCTAAAAGACACACATGGCCAAACTGTACAAAATAACCAATCAGCATCCAAGCACAGACAAAAAAAAAAAAAAAGGCAATGGATTTATTTGCTTAATTGTTTTCTCTTTAGGTTGTAAGAGTGAATCTTTATCTATTCAATAAACTGTTGAGCATTTTTATACATAAGGCAAAATACTCTGCCTTTAGAAACAGTTTCACTGTTAAAAGTACCTCTTCAGAACATTTCCTCCTGTATGTGGGGGGGACAGCAAGAATCCAAGATGGTCTTCCAGTGATGTTCACCTCCAGGTATTCCCACCTTTGTGTAGCCCCTTCCCATAGGGCATCAGGGTTGGTCTGTGAATATGGCAGAAGTGATGGTAGGTGGACTTCCAAGGCTCAGCCATAAAAAAAATTGTGGCTCGGCCTGGCCACCCATATAACATAATCAATGTTCATTGTTTTAAGCCACTAAATTTTGGGGTAACTTGTCATGTGGCAATAGTTACCTCAGCATGGTGTGTGAGGCCATAATTAATCCATATGAAGCTTTAAAATGGGGTTTAGTGGGTGAAAATGATTTGCCACAGTAGAAATAACAAGTTGATAATTGCCTATAACAAAAGTAGTTTAGCAAGCTATATAGCTTTGAACAAGTAATTTATCTCTTATTGCTAAAGATACCATGAAAAAAATGACTTTTTTCCTATAATAATCAACATATAGGAAGTACATAATGAAGTTATATATACCAACTTTATAGGAAAAATTACCTGAAGACTTTAGAAATTGTAATAAATGGAGCCTGGTTTAGTGGATTTAAAAAAGATTTTTAAAGCAGTTAGTAGTAAATATGGAAGAATATTAAAAAAGAAAATTTAAGGAAATTGATTTTCAATTTTTCAAAATTTAAAAATCAGTTTTCTTCTCTTAATAATAGCTATCATTTTTATTAAGTCCTTAAAATAGCCTTGTGAGGAAAGTATTATGATGCCCAAATTTTAGCTAAGGAAACAGTCTTGGACAACTTAAATAACCGGTTTAAAGTCACCCAGATAGTAGGTAATTGAGCTAGAATTTAAACCCAGTTTTGCCTGTCTCCTTATCCTATACTTTTTCCATTATAACAGGACACTTTTCTAAAATTAGCTTTAAGATTTGACATGCGTTGAATGTCATTTAGTCTACCACCACACGGAAAATGAGTAGACTTATCAAATACTTATAATCTGGGTTTAAAAAAAAGTCCTACTGTTCAGTGCAAAGAAAGGGGTTGTTCTTCTCAATTATTCAAAATGTCTTCATCTTTTATTCATTCCTTCCACTGGTTAATTGCTCATCTTCTTGTTTACCACACACAACTGTAAAACTGATAAGAACTTAAGCTTAAGTAAGAGAGTACTTACCCCCAATTAACATTTAATTGATAAAGATACTCTTATATAACATGTATAACATACGACCTATAACATAATTTACACATAACAAGAAATTATTCCCCAGCTAACATTTAGTTGCTACACTCTTATTATCTGCCTTTTTTTTTTTTTTTTTTTGGTAGCAGATGTGATATTTTGATGCTTGGTAATCTACGCACAAGGAAACCTCAGAAGTGGCCACGTTAACCATGATATACTCATATGAATTAATGAACTTTCTCTTGCTTGTTTAGTTTTACTACTATGAATATAATAAAACAATCAATGTCTATTCTGTAAGCATTTTTGTGAGTAAAATTGTCTATTCAATAAATATAGCATAACCATAGTATATATTTCGTGATTCTATTTCTACAGAGAACTTCTGTTGTTTCCGTATGATGAGAACACCCTGAAGATGATGTGCTTTGCTGAAATGCTTTGGTTTTTGCTCATGAATTTGGCTTTTACTTTCTCTCAATGTGTTGTACAGTCTTCTATGTATTTTTCCACACTACTTTCTCTAGGAAGGGCCCACATTTTAGTTTTTTTTTTTACATCAATCACAAGTAAGTACTTTGAAGTACAATACTATGCTGTGACATTAATATAGTTTAGAGAAATAAATACAGTTTCACAGTGTTTGAGACCATAAGATGTAATTTAAAGGCTTTTTGTTGAATAATTAGAATGTTCACTTAACAAGAAACTCCTTTTCCTCCCTCCCTCCATATTTAACACCATCCATTACACCAATCCATCCCTTACTGCCAGCCTCAGTAGATGTGCGTTTTTGTTTGACACATAAATCTGTGTGCTTGGCATCACCTCTCCCATCTCCCTGTGGACTTTGGTTCATCAATTACCCCTTTCATTCCTTGGCCTCATTCTGTCCCTCTCTGCTAGCTTTTGGACTGCTGCTTATAATTGAGCTCAAAATTCTCAGCCTGATAACAAAACCAAAGACCTCTCTACAAAAACTAACTCAAGAAGAAGTAGAAAACATTTGTAGGTCAATAACTAATAGAAGAAATGGAAAAAACCATTAAAGAAAAACATAACTGATGATCATTAATGATAGTAACTACATTTAATGGTAGTTAAACACTTAGCTATATTTAAGTGCCATGTTGAACACAATATAAATTATCTTATTTAATCCTCAATAACAATATGAGTTAGATATTAACACCATTTTACAGAAAAGGAAATTAAGGTTCAAAGAAGTAATGTTGCCCAGTGTTAAACAGCTTTATGTATTTCACTTACTGTGAAAGAGCTGGAGTAGGACCCAAGTTTGTTGGATTCTCTTACCTGTATTTCTTCACTTGGTCCAGCCAATCTAATGAATAACTTAACACCTTTGTGTGTCTTTTGAACACAGAAAACAATAAATATCTTTCTAATTTTCTTAGGAAAACTAGCTTATTCTTCCAAAGCTATACTATACTAGATACAAAAATCTTAAAATTTAACAAATTAAATCCAGGATCATTTTAAATGATTAATGCTGTCTAACTTGAGTTTATTTTAGGCATATATGTATATAAATCACATACCTGTCCTATAACATAATAGGTCATTCCCATCAACATTCAAATATTTTCATTTGAAACCATACACACAGACTCACACTTAGATGCACAAAGCTCCCTGCTGACATACAAATACCCATCCTCTTTTCCTTACCAGTGAGTCACTGCTCTTGCCGTTTTTACTTGTCATTCTCAGTATACTCTGTAGAACTCACTTAGATCAGGCTTTCACTCCACCAAAATTGCTCTTGAAGATTACACTTGATGGTATCAAATTCAACGATCAATTTTCATTCTTTTCTTTTTGATTGAAGTATGAAGTACAGTTGTTTACAATGTTGTGTTACTTTCAGGTGTACAGCAAAGTGATTCCAATATATATATATTTGAATAATACATTAATATATATTACATATATTAATAATATAATATATATAATTATAATTATGTTACAAGTATAATACAATAATCATTGTATATTAATTATATATAATTATAATGATAATTATATATAATTATTATAATTATAATATAATATATTAAATAATATGATATACATAAATAATATATATAAATATATATTTGAATATATATTTATATTCTTTTTCATCAATTTTCAGTCTTACTAATCGCACTTGGCATGCTTGACCATTCCCTTCTTTTTGAAATATTTCCTTCACTTGGTTTCCAGGCCACCACTCTCTTAAGTCCTCCTGTGATTCTGGCTGCTCCTTCTGTCTACTTGGCTGGCTCCTCTTCATCATCTTCCTGAGCTCTAAACATTAGAAGGGCCCTGGCTCAGGTATTAGAGGTCTTCTGTTCTCTGTCTACCTCATGATCTCATCCAGTCCTGGCTTTTTCATTTTTACTTTTTAAATTAATTTTTGTTTCATTGAAGTAATATGTACATATTTAGAAAAGTCAGATAGTACTTGTGAGATAATGGAAAATATATATATTGGCCTCTGCCCCCATTTCCTGACACACAGCTCCTAAAACTGTTGTAATTTCCTAAGTGATAAGAACACTAGGAGCATCTCTTGTTTTATTATTTGTCTTTGATCCTGTCCTGACACAGGGCTCCTAAAACCCTTGCAAATTCCTAAGTGATAAGAGCCCCGGGAGCATCTTTTGTTCTATTGAGGTGACTCTGAGTGAGCTCCTGGCTGGCTCCTGAATGGGGGCTGGTCACCAGGATTAGAAGCTTGGAATTTCCAGCCACACCCCTCATCCCCCAGAGAGGAGAACACAGCTAAAAACAGAGTGTATAATTGATTATGCCTACATGAGGAAGCCTCCATAAAATCCCGATAGTATGGGATTCGGAGAGGTTCCAGGTTGGCGAACTCATGTGCACCTGAAGGGTGACATACCCCAATTCCATGGGGACAGAAGCCCCTGCGATCCAGACCGTCCCAGACCTCGCCCTATATATCTCTTCATCTGGCTGTTCATCTGTATCTTTCATCATATCCTTTAATAAACTGGTAAAAGTGTTTCCCTGAGTTCTGTGGGTTGCTCTATCAAACTAGTCGAACCCAAGGAGTCTCTAATCTACAGCCAGTTGGTCCGAAGCACAGGTGACAACCTGGGCTTGCCCCTGGTGTCTGAAGTGTGGGAGGTAAGAACAGTCTTATGGGACTGAGCCCTTAATCTGTGGGATCTGACACTACCTCCAGGTAGATAGTGCTAGACTTAAGTTGTAGGACATCCAGCTGGTGCTGGAGACTAGCTTGCTGTTGTGGGGAAAAAAACACACATCTGGTGACCACAAGTGTCAGAAGTGAAGTGTTCTCTGTGAAGGTAATGGCGACACACAGGGAAGAAAGACACAGTAGGGAAGAACTGGGTTTTTCCCTACATAGGAAAGACAACAACTGAGTTTTTCCTTTTCAGGACTACAAAGGCTTATGACAAAATACAGCATTTCCCTTTTTCCATCCCTCCCTAGTTTCTTCATTCCTCTTCTCTGGAAGCAACTAATTTTTACTCCTTTAGCTGTCTCCTCTGGCATTTACATCTCTACCTATTTGTAAATAACATGCACATGTTACTTTAGACGTTATCTATCAACTTCATATTATGGTAGATGCAAATTTATTCTCTCACAGTGCCATTTCCTCTCCTACTATCCTTCATCTTTTTTTTTCTTTACAAAAAATTTTATTTTATCTTTTTATTGAGGTAATATCGATTTATAACATTATATGTTTCATGTGTACAACATTGTATCTCTGCTTCTGTATACCCTACAGCATGCTCGCCACCTAAAATTTAGTTTCCATCCTTTACCAGACCATTGCTCCCCTCTACCCATTTTGCCCACTCTCCAACCCCTCCCCCTCTGGTAACCACTATTTTGTTCTCTTTATCTGCATGTTTGTTTTTGTTTGGTTTGTTCATTTATTACAAAAAGTTAATTTTTATTATTAGCATGGAGTCAATATTCAATAAGTTTATATTAAAGTATTTGAAAAAAATGTTAAATCGATCATTGAAAAAGACAGTACTCTTAAAACTGAGCTATCAAAATTTTGATATATTAATTGAATACTTTTTTTAATATCATTTTACCTTTGAATTCTTGGAATAAACCCAACCTGGCCATGATGATTATCCATTTTATATATCACTGCATTCAATTTCAAAATATTTTAAAAGAATTTTAAAATTTATTTGCATCAGAGGTATTGACATGTAATTTTTTTCTTATAACATCCTTATCAGATTTTTTTTAATGTGTTATTTTGATAGCATAGAGTGAACTGGTAAACATTCTCCCATTTTCTATTCTTTGAAAGAGTTTGTGTGACATTGGTGCTATTTCTTCCTTAAATGTTTTCAAAAATTTACTGTCATCTGGGGCTGGAGTTTTGTATGTGTGGAGGGGGGAGTTTTTAACTGCAAATTCAATTTCTTTAATACATATAATACTATTCAAATGTCCTATTTCTTGTGTGTTTTGGTAAATTGTGTTTTTTCAAGGAAGTTTTCTATTTTATCTAAAATTGAAATTTATCATGTTTAAATAAACTGTTATCTTTTTAATAACTGTAGGATCCTTAGTGGTATTCATTTTATGAATATGGTTATAATATTTGGTCAAATCAACATGCAGTTTATATTATTATATATATGCAAATGTAACTCTCACCAGACTCTTGTAGTGCTTTATGATTTGGTTTTTAACATATCTTCCAGTTTATCTGCTTGTAAACTCATTCACTTAACAAATTTGGTTATAGTATTTTTCTCTTGTCAAATTCTATTTGGTACTTTTATAAGTGTGGTATGTCACTATTTATAGTCTCCAGTTTCCTGTTGAAATTTTCCAACATGGCTTGTATGTCCTATTTCTTGTGTGTTTTAGTAAGTTGTGTTTTTCAAGGAAGTTTTCTATTTTATCTAAAATTGAAATTTATCATGTTTAAATAAACTGTTATCTTTTTAATAACTGTAGGATCCTTAGTGGTATTCATTTTATGAATATGGTTATAATATTTGGTCAAATCAACATGCAGTTTATATTATTATATATATGCAAATGTAACTCTCACCAGACTCTTGTAGTGCTTTATGATTTGGTTTTTAACATATCTTCCAGTTTATCTGCTTGTAAACTCATTCACTTAACAAATTTGGTTATAGTATTTTTCTCTTGTCAAATTCTATTTGGTACTTTTATAAGTGTGGTATGTCACTATTTATAGTCTCCAGTTTCCTGTTGAAATTTTCCAACATGGCTTGTGCGTCCTGTAGCATAGGAAGTGCCGTTGTTTTACTATTTGTGTTTGATAATTCCAAGATTTGGAGGCCTCCAAATCTCCAACATCATATATACGATGTTAGTTATTTCTGCTGGTTCTAGTTCATTTTATCTTGGCTCCTCACATGTCTAGTTATATTTGATTGTGTGTTGAACAATGTATTTCAAAAATTAGTTATAGGGCTTCTCTGGTGGCGCAGTGGTTGAGAATCCGCCTGCCGATGCAGGGGACACGGGTTCATGCCCCGGTCCGGGAAGATCCCACATGCCGTGGAGCGGCTGGGCCCGTGAGCCATGGCCACTGAGCCTGCGTGTCCAGAGCCTGTGCTCCGCAACGGGAGAGGCCACAGCAGTGAGAGGCCCGCATACAGCAAAAAAAAAAAAAAAAAAAAAAATTAGTTATAGAAATAAGTTAAGACTCAGGATGATGTTATCTCTCTCCAGAGTGGATTTCTATTTGTTTCTGCCAGGCTCCTGGGACCACTAGTAATCTAGGATCACTTTAATCTGATTTCAAAGTCTTAGATTTGGGGCCCACCTCATCATTCAAAGCTGGTGACAATCTGTGCGAGGGCTGGTTTACTGTCAATTTACTGTGACTTCTAGGGTGCAGTACTTTGAGATCCTAATCCAAAGCAGGAGACTGTTTACGAGGGTACCCCACCCTCCGTGGGCTCCGAACTCTGAGTTGTATCCTCTAGTTCTGAGAAGCTTTCAAAAGTGTCACAACTCAGCCACCCCTTTAGACTGGCAAATTCCCAGGATGTAAGCGACCTGAATACTATGTTCACCTTCCAGATTCCATCCTCTCCTGCATCCTACTGTAACCGAGCAGGACCCTATGGGGTCTTCCCAGGACAGGACCCCACCCCCACCATGTCTTCCGCCTGCCTTTTGTCTGTAAAAAAAAACTTTAGTCAAAGAATAAATGTAATCAGAGAAGTGAGAAAATGCAGAAAGAAAGGGAAACAGTCAAACAAGACGAAATAATAATAGTTTAGCCGTTAAACAAAGTCAAGCACCTCTAGTTCCTCCTCAAGGGCTATAGAGAATATTCTGAGCCATGTCCTTTGAGCTGTTTTGTAGATACTGAAATCCTGACCAGGTGGAAGAAGTGAACTGTATGCTGCCCACAAGCACAGAGACCTCAGACCTGTTGGAACCAGAAGGTTGATTATGTTGACCCCCGGTGACCTCACCACCAACCAATCAGAAGAACGTCCATGAGCTGATCATACACCCCCCAGCCCCCACCCCACCTTGTCTTTAAAAACCTTCCCCTGAAAGCCTTTGGGGAGTTCAGGTCTTTTAAGCACTAGCTGACATGGACTCCTTGCTTGGTGCCCTGCAATAAAAGCTACGCTCTCCTTCACCACACCCCTGTGTCAGTAGATTGGCTTTACTGCGCCAGGGCAAGCAGACCCACATTTAGTTGGGTGACACTACCTCAGAATGTTGTTAGCTCATTAGTGCCTTAAGAAGTTTAATTTAAATATTCTATGCAGATGTTTTATTTGTCTTTGGTGGTAGGGTTGATCTGAATAAACCAGTTCTGCTATTAACGATACTTAAGTCTTTATTTGGTTTCCTTTCTCAGTTTTTTTCTTGCATATGTTAATTGCCTTGAAATGTATTAGTTCCAATCTTTTGGGAAATGTTTCCTCTGTAAATCTCCTTTTCTTGTCTCTGTTGGTTGCTCTCTAGGTGTTCTTTCTGTACAACCATAATCCTAGGACTTCTTCTGATGTCAGTCTTGGAATTCCCTTTGTTTTTCTTCTGGGCTAGATTCCCTGGGTCCTTGATCTGTATTTTACATTTAGATTTATTCCCTGTTTGGTGAAGCAGATCCTCTAGAAGTTTCATCAGGTTAAAAGTAAGTTACAGGGCTTCCCTGGTGGCACAGTGGCTAAGAAACTGCCTGCCAATGCAGGGGACACAGGTTTGAACCCTGGTCCGGGAAGATCCCACATGCCGTGGAGCAACTAAGCCTGTGTGCCACAATTACTGAGCCTGTGCTCTAGAGCCCACGAACCACAACTACTGAGCTCGCGTGTCACAACTACGGAAGCCCGTGTGCCTAGAGACTGTGCTCTGCAACAAAAGAAGCCACCACAATGAGAAGCCCGTGCACCGCAATGAAGAGTAATCCCTGCTTGCCGCAACTAGAGAAAAGCCCGTGCGAAGCAACAGACCCAACACAGCCAAAAATAAAATATATAAAAGAAAATAATTTTTTTTTAAAAAAGGTAAGTTACAATGGCAGAACCATGGTGAGGATCCCACTTATATGTGGAATCTAAATGCTGCTCTTCACAACATGTCCTTTAGTACATGAGTTTGAAGGTTGATAGGAGAGGGTCAGCAAATTTTCCCAAAGCCTAAGGAGTCTTCTGGGAAGGAAGTTAATGAGATCCTGACCACTTTCTTTGGATCAGTGTTAATACATCACCTCTGATGCACTGAAGCAGCCCTGACCTGAGATGGCAGCAAAAGGCACCAAGGCTTACCCAGGAAAAATTCACCACGAAGGAGAGGGAAGCCTGGGCTGCTTACCTGTGCTTAACATTGCTAGTTGTGAGAACAGGTTTCTAGCTCAGCCCTTATAAATTTCCCTCTAGCACCACAGGTGTGCCCTAGGAAAAAGAGTCCTTCAAGTTTGTAACCTCAGACTATCAGAGCACTCAAGTTTTAATAGCTCCATCTTGTGAACAGTCCTGATATAGCAAATCTTCTGTGTTTCAATAGTGACACATGGTGGGGCAGAGGTAGGAGAGACTGGGGTCTGTGTGAACTGCAGCAGTTTTCCATCTTTTAGTCTTTCATTTTTCATCTCTCATTTTTTCACTTTTTCCCAGCCTTATTGAAATATAATAACAAATAAAATTGTAATTTTTTTTTTTTTTTTTTTTGCGGTACGCGGGTCTCTCACTTGTGGCCTCTCCTGTTGCGGAGCACAGGCTCCAGACGCGCAGGCTTAGCGGCCATGGCTCACGGGCCTAGCCGCTCTGCGGCATGTGGGATCTTCCCGGACCGGGGCACGAACCCGTATCCCCTGCATCGGCAGGCAGACTCTCAACCACTGTGCCACCAGGGAAGCCCCTGTAATATTTTTAAAGTGTACCTACACACTGTGAAAAGTTTCTCACCATCACATTAATGAACACAGTCATCCTGTTTTTGGGGGGGTCGGTGAACACCTAAGTTCTACTCTCTTGGCCTATTACAATCATACAATACTGTATTATTAACTACAGTCACCATGCTGCACATTAGATCCTTAGGCCTTATTCACCTTATAACTGAAAGTTTGTATCCTTTACCAACCTCTCCCTATTGTTCCCATCTCTCCTGGCAACCACCATTCTACTCTCTGTTTCTATGAGCTCAACTCTTGTTAAAATTTTTTTTTGATTCCACATGTAAGTGGTACCATGCAGTATTTGTTTTTGTCTGGCTTATTTCACTTAGCAAAATGCCCTCCAGATTCATTCATGTTGTAGCAAATGGAGGAATTACCTTCTTTCTTAGTGTATATATATACACACACGTGTTATATTATATATAAAATGGAATATTATTTGTATATATTATACATAATATTTTCTTTATCCATTCATCCACCAGCAGAAACTTAGCTTGTTTCCATACCTTGACTCTTGTGAATAATGTTGCAACGAACATGGGAGTACAGATATCTCTTTGAGATGATGATCTCATTTACTTTGAATATATATATCCAGAAGTAGGATTGCTGGACCAGATGGTAGTTCCATTTTTAATTTCTTGAGGAACCTCCATATTGTTTTCCTAAGCAGCTGCACCAGTTTACATTCCCATCAACAGTGTACAAAAGTTTTCTTGTCTCCACATTCTTGCCAGCATTTGTTATCTCTTGTCTTTTTTACAATGGCCATTCTAATAAGTGTGAGGTGATATCTCATTGTCGTTTTGATTTGCATTTTCCTGATGATTAGTGAGCATATTTTCAGACACCTGTTGGCCATTTGTATGTCTTCTTTGGAAAAAATGTCTATTGAGGTCCTTTGCCCATTTTAAAATTGGGTTATTTGTTTTTATGTTTGAGTTTCTTATACACTTTGGATATTAATCCCTTATTGGATGAGTGGTTTGCAAATATTTTCTGCCACTCCATAGGTTGCCACTTCATTTGGTTGATGGTTTCCTTTCCTGTGAGGAAGTTTTTAGTATAATGTAGCTCTGCTTGTTTACTTTTGCTTTTGTTGCCTTTGCTTTAGATGTCAATTTCAAAAAAAAAAAAAAAATAACACTGTCAAGACCAAGGTTAAGGAGTTTACTCCTTATGTTTTATTCTAGGAGTTTTATAGTTTTATGTCTTACACTCAAGACTTTAATCCATTTTTGAGTTGATGTTTGTGTACAGTGTAAAACATGGATTCAGTTTTGTTCTTTTGCATGTAGATATACAGTTTTCCCAACACCACTTAATGAAAAGACTATTCCTTTCCTATTGTATATTCTCAACTCCTTTGTCACAGATTAATTGACCATATATGCATGGGCTTATTTCTGGGCTCTATTCTGTTCCACTGATCTATGTGTATGTTTTTATGCCAATACCATCATATTTTGATTACTATAGCTTTGCAATATAATTTGAAATCAGGAAGTGTGTTATACCTCCAGCTTTGTTCTTCTTTCTCAAGACTGCTTAGCTATTCAGGGTCTTTTGTGGTTCCATACAATTTTAGGATTTTCTATTTCTATTTTCTATTTCTGTGAAAAATGCCATTGGAATTTTGATAGGAATTGCACTGAATCCATAGCTCACTTTGGGCAGTATGGACATTTTAACAATATTCATTCTTCTTACCCATGAACACTGAGTTATCTTTCCATTTATTTGTGTCTTCCTAAATTTCTTTTATCAATGTTTAATAGTTTTTAGTGTACAGAGCTTTCATCTCCTTCATTAAATTTATTTCCTAAGTATTTGTTTTTGATTCTATTGTAAAATGGGATTGTTTTCTTAGCCCATAGTTCATTGTTAGTGTATAGGAATGCAACTGATTTTTATATACTGATTTTGTATTTTGTAACTTTACTGAATTCATCCATCTTTCATTATTAAAGCCAGTTATAAGCAAGATTAAGACTTTGTACTCTCTTCCTGAGTCTACTATGGAAGGACACAAATATACAGTACACATAATGCACTGTACACCTGTTCTTCACGTATATTATTAAAGCCTACAGCACCAGATATTCCCACCCATGAACTAAGCAGGTCCAACACTGCTTAGCTTCTGAGATCAGGTGCATTCAGGGTGGTATGGCATAGACACACCAGTTTAATTTCAATGTTAAAAACAGATATGTATACCAAAAGACAAATGACAAAATGGTAATGCAAAATATATGACAAAAGAATGATTTTATTAATAAACAAAGAATACTTTTAAGTCAATAAAGAAAAAGATGAGTAATCCAATAGAAAAATGGACAAAGGATAAAAATAAGTATCTAACAGAAGAAAAAAAACACTTAAAGAGTTTTAATTTTACTTATTAAATATTAAGACTAAAAGCATAATGAGATGCTACTTTTCATCTAACAGGTTAATAAATATTTAAAAGTAGGATAAAGTGTAGTGTTAGTGATGGTGTGAAGAAACTCTCACAAACTGCTAGTGGAAATAAACATTAATGTAAAATTTTGGAAGGTAATTGACTAACATATATCCACATTTAAAATGCACATACCCTGTAATCTAGTAATTCCATTGTTAAGAATTCAGGAATATTTTCCAATTATTTTTTGTTTACATATCACTTTGGATGCATTTATTTGTAAGTAACAGAAATCCAATTTAAACAACAATGGGGGTTTACTAGGCCCTGGACATAGATCCCAGACACAAGGTGGGCTTAGCTCTGGTTTGATTCAGCATCTCAGTGATATCTTTGTTGACCCAGTTTCTTTCTAGCTCTCCTCTCTGACTTCTGGCATGTCAATTTCATCCGAAGCCTAATTCTCCATCAAGGTCATAAGATGGTTGTCAACAACTTCCAAGGTATAGTGGACATATGCATGCTTAATGGCTGCAAGGCACCTTTGAAACCTTTCCTGGGGTTGTGGGGAAGTTCTCCATCTTATGAGTCCTTACTTCACCAATGTGGAATTCAGAAATTGTTTCCCAGACTCTCCTGTAGCTCTGCCAGTATGTTCAAATGGTTCTTGGTGACAAAAAGTTGCAAAAACCATGTAGAGACTCTCTGGCAGAGGTGACAGTACTACCTTCAGAAGCAGCAGTGGTGGGGGTTCAGTCCCCCCAAGGGCCCCACATTATCTGCTAGCGGGGTAGTCGCGCTCAGTGGGGAAGCAGTGGTGTTTTCCCCGGAGCAGCAGGATATATTCTGCCGTGTGTCCTATAATTCTCTGGCTTTCCCAGAGATTCTGTGAAGTCCCTGATATCCTTTAATAAATTATCTTGCTGCTTAAACTATCCACAGTTCATTTCTATTGCACACAAGAAAGAAATCTGATGTACAGAAACATGTTTCCTCATCCACATCTAGGGAAAGAAAGGTCACTTTCAGAAATTCTCTCAAAATAGCAAAGAAATTCCCTTCTCAGAGACCTCTGGCAAACCCCTTTCATACCTCAATAGCTAGAATTGGGTCATTTTTTTTTTTTAATTGCTGAGGCTTGAGGATGGGATTATACTAATGATCTAAGGCCTGAGCCACATCCTTATCTGTTAAGGTTTAAGACAAAGGACAAAGAAAAAAAAAGGACAAAGAGAGAGGTGAGGATACCCAGATGAGGATTAGGATACTTAGAGAAGGGTGAATGGGTGAAGGTATACGGGAGGTAGGAAGACCTCAAAGTCTACCGGACAGAGTACAGTGGTCCCTCGGTATCCATGGAAGACTGGTTGCAGGACTCCCATGGATATCAAAATCCACAGATGCTCAAGTCCCTTACATACAATGGTGTAGTATTTACATATATCCTATGCACATCCTATCATAGACTTTAAATCATCTCTAGATTATTTATAATACCTAATACAATGTAAATGCTACATAAATAGTTACCATCACGGTAAATTCAAGTTTTGCTTTTGGGAATTTTCTGGAAGTTCTTTTCCAAATATTTTCAGTCTACTATTGGTTGAATCCATAGATGGGGAATGCGCAGATACAGAGGGCTGACTGCATGACTGCATGATTCTCAAGAGTGATTCTCACTCTCAGTACAATTGACATTTTGGGCAGGATGCATTTTTGTTGTGTAGGACTGTCTTGTGTATTGTAGGTAACATCCCTGGCCTTTACCCACTATACACCAGTAGCACCCCCCCAACCTCCAAGTTGTGACAACCAAAAATGTCTCCAGACATTGCTAAATGTCTCCTGGGGGGCAAAATTACGTGAAGTTGGAACCAGAGGGCTAGATGAATACCCTGGGGGTATGGTGTGGTGGGTAAGGGCAGTGGTGGGTAAGTGTGGTGGGTAAGGGCAGTGGAGTCCTCTCATACTCCCAAGTTAGGGTGGGGAACTTCGACTATTCAGATCCTACAAAGTACAAGGTAGGTGAACAAACTCACTGCTACTGGGAGTTGTAGATGAGATTCTTTTTGTTTCTACGAAAGGTGTTGCAGGTGGCTGTTGAATCACCATTTCCCCAAAACAAATATTATTTTTCATAGAGAATACAGCCTAACTACAAAGTGGAAAATATAAACTTTCTCAACTGCCCTATAATTTGCATGGCCACATCTCTCATAATGAGGTATTACAAATTATTCAGAGAGGACATTATTCATCTATCTTGCCTCCAGATGTATCCTCTTTGCATCACCCCTGAGTGATATTCCTTTTAATTCTCTTAGCTACTCAAACATTTGGCCAAAAGGTTTGAAATTATTAGTTCAAAATTTAATCTTGTAGTTTCTCTTTTGTGATGGTGGTTGCTGTGTTGATACATAGGTATTTTGGGTTACCCAACACATAGATATTAAAAACCTATAACTGTAGCTTTAGTTACATTTTTTTTTCTGGATAATTTTATCCTTTAGCATTATGAAGTGTTCTTAATCATATTTATATCCTTTTGGCTTGAACTGTCTGATATCAAGATGATAACCTCTGCAATCTTATTGTTTCTAGGTGCCTGGCATATCTCTATTTCTATTTATCCTTTCTGAATCACTTTGTTTAGCTGTACTGCTTATATGTGCCATGTTGGGGTATCAGTTAGCTTTTGCTGCATAACAAACTGTGACAAAACTTAGTGGCTTAAAACAAGAGCCGTTTATTTAGCTCATGACTCTGTGGGTTGGTTGGGCATTTGTGGTCTAGGCTGGCTCAACAAAACTCTGATGGGCTTGCTCATGTAACTAACATCAGCTGGGGGTTGGCTGGTGGCTGAATGATCTACAATAGCCTAATTCTCCTGTCTGCCAATTAGTAGACTATTGGCTGAGGATAAGGGGATGACTGGGCCATCTTTCATAATCCAGCAGGCTAGTCTGTACAGAGAGATCACAGGGTTTCAAGTGCAGCAAGAAGGAACGAGCTCTGATGGCTGAAGTGTCGGCTTGCATCACGATTGCTAATGCCCCATTGGCCGAAGCAACTTACATCAACAACCCAGACTTAAGGGTGGTCAGACTCCAGTTCTTGATGAGAGGATCTACAACATCACAATGCAAAGTCATAGACAAAGGGAGAAGAATTTGTAGCCAATTTTACAATCTATCACATTTGGGTTTTCCTTTTTGATTCAATCTAAAAGTCTTTACATGACTGTTAGGTTTGATCTCAATTTGTTATATCATTCTGTGCTGTATTTATTGTGTTGCTATTTTTATTATGTTTTTGCCTGTGTGGCCTGTTTGCTCTTTTAAATTTTCTTTTGGCTTTAGGAAAGTTTATAGTTTTGTTTCAGTGGTTATCTTTATAGTAATGCCTTTTAGAAAATTATTTGGTCCCCTTTTTCTTTACTTCCTTATGTTATCTGATTTGTCAGCTTTAAATATTTGTTGATATCATTTAGATAATATCTTTTGACACCCATCTATTACCTATTCACCAATCAAGTTACTTATTTTACTTTTCCTGTCTGATGTTTGCAATGTACTGTGAAATGGATCCAAAAAAGTAAGGCAGATTAATGGATGGATGGATAGAGGGATGATTAGATAGAGAGAGGTGTGATAAAGATAGATATGTGTGATAGTAAAATGTTAATGTTAGAATCTAAGTGGGTGGGTATGTAGGTGTTCACTGTAAAATTCTATTCTGTGCTTGAAATTTACAAAATTAAAACGTTGGGAGAAAAAGAACATAGGAGCCAGCCTAAAGGTGCTTCCATTGGCCAACTCCTGGACAAGGTAGAGCATCAAAATAAATGATAGCAGTGGATTATAATCTACTGAATAAAAATCCATGAGTCTGTGCTGATATAAATAAATATGTAAGTGAATAAATTAATAAATGGGACAGAAAGGAAAAGTTTTCCTTATAGAATAATGCCTACTAATAAATATAGGAGAAATGATGGATTAGAAAATCACCATTTTGCCACTATCATAGCAATAATTGTGTCAGGTGAGAATCATCAAAGGATGCTAAAACTAGTAAAAAAAAAAGTTTAATGAGGAACAACACATTAATATAGTCTCAAAGTATATTCCCACAAATTATTTATTAATTACAAAGAGAAAATAGTAATTTTTCAAACAACAAGGATTTACTATATAGTACAGGGAACTATATTCAATGTCTTGTAATAACTGTATTCAATGTCTTGTATAATGGAAAAGAATTGAAAAAAAGAATATCTATCTATCTATCTATCCGAATTACTTTGTTGTACACCTGAAACTAACAAAATACTGTAAATCAACAATACTTCAATAAAAAATTTTTTAAAACAGGAATTTTTCTAGAAAGAAACCTGGTGGACACAACCTTAAACAATTAGTGTTTATTATGACTGTAAACACCAAGGGATGCACAATGATTTTATTTCCTTTGCTTTTCTTAGAGTATCACAGTCTTTTGTTCTTCTTTGTAATAACTCTTAGTTTTTCTGAAAGCTCCATCACATCAGGTATTCTATCTAATTCCCCTAATCTTTCTTTTTTTATTTTTTTGGCCTCACCACGTGGCATGCAGTATTTTAGTTCCCCGACCAGGGATTGAACCCATGCCCCCTGCAGTGAAAGCGTGTAGTCTTAACCACTGGACAGCCAGGGAAGTCCCTCTCTAATCTTTCTTTTTTTCTCTGTGGGACCTTCCTTCTGCAGCCCTTCATCTTCCTGTTTTAATCTGGTCTGCTTACTCTGCTGCACAGCTACCACTGTAGGGCTTACTTCTTGTCCTAGACCCCATCCTATAAACCATCTCCTGAACTATCTTCTATGAGTGTGGAACCAAGAACTTTGTAAATATATACAATAGATTGATATATTGGTTACAGAATTCTCCTGATTTAAATTTTGCTTGGCACACAGCGGAACCTGAAGAGATACTTGCTGAATAACTTAGTTTGGCCACCCACATGTTATTGATACTTTCCTTTGTACCATGAAGCTTATGGGGAGGGTTTGGTTTTTAATATATGATCATAAATATTAAATAAGTAAAGATAAATGAAATCACACGTCTGTGTACATGCATAATTTTCTTACAAGGAAACTCAAGTATGTTTAATATGAAGAAATACCAATGACCATTTACTTACTGCTCCCTGAATCTGAAACAGAGAGCTAGTGTATGCCTGAGGGAACAGACTAAAGAAACCTCGTATAACTCTAAAAGCAAATTAACAAAAGCAAGGGTAAGAGGGTGAGGGAGCTCTTCTTCAACTTTGGATACTACTTAAACACATACTGGATTTTGCTGAAAACAAAATCTTGAGATACACACAAGATAATACGCACAGCTGTCCAGACGATTTCTACTCTGTAAAGCAATTCTTTCAAAATAATGCTGATATTTATTCTCAGAAGTTATCTTACCCAAGTAAAACAACTCCTGTCTAACAGACACTGGTGGCAAAGGGCAGGTTATTTAAATAGCTGTGAATGGTATTAGAGAACTCGCAGCTGGTGGGAATATGATCATTAGTATACCATATGATGAGAATGGGCTTGCACAGGGAATAATTCTACATAAAAAATTCTACATAAAAAGCTTAATAAAGCAGCTGCATGGCACAGGGAGATCAGCTAGGTGGTTTGTGACCACCTAGAGGGGTGGGATAGGGAGGGTGGGAGGGAGGGAGATGCAAGAGGGAAGAGATATGGGAACATATGTATATGTGTAACTGATTCACTTTGTTGTAAAGCAGAAACTAACACACCATTGTAAAGCAATTATACTCCAATAAAGATG
>NC_041231.1:54969280-54977721 GCF_002837175.3 Physeter macrocephalus | reverse complement strand
GATGGGAATAAAACACAGACCTACTAGAGCATGGACTTGAGGATATGGGGAGGGGGAAGGGTAAGCTGTGACAAAGTGAGATAGTGGCATGGACATATATACACTACCGAACGTAAAATAGATAGCTAGTGGTAAGCAGCCGCATAGCACAGGGAGATCAGCTCGGTGCTTTGTGACCACCTAGAGGGGTGGGATAGGGAGGGTGGGAGGGAGGGAGACGCAAGAGGGAAGAGATATGGGAACATATGTATATGTGTAACTGATTCACTTTGTTGTAAAGCAGAAACTAACACACCATTGTAAAGCAATTATACTCCAATAAAGATGTTAAAAAAAAAGCTTAATAGTTTCCCTATTTCTCTTAAAAAAATTTGAGGCCATGTGGACCTCAAAATTTACACACCCATAAGGGGAAAATGGGTAATCTTCTCTTCTTGCATTTTAAATTTTTTAGAAATATGCAAATAGATTAAGGAGACAAATAGTTCTCAAGCATTTTATATGTTGCAAAAAACTGAGTGCCCTGCCCCACACCATTCCCCTTTCCATTCCATACACATGATGTGTTTCCCAGGTGACATGTGGCAGTGGAATCTTAGTTCCCTGACCAGAGATCGAACCCTTCGCCCCCTGCAGTGGAAGCACTGGACCGCCAGGGAAGTCCTCTCCATCCTTAACGTTATCGATTTCAGCAAGTCTATTTGAACTCTTCTACTCCATGCCTCCTTTCCTGTAGGTCCTCCCCCATGACCCCCCAACACCCTTAAGTTTACCCCGAGAGAGTGAAGTAGGGGAGTGAAGACACCTCATTTACCTTTTGCCTTTCACTTTCTCTCTCTTAGACTCTTCCTCTTAGCACCCAAAAGGGCTTTCTCTTTCTTGCATTGCAGGGACTTTCCTTACATCAAATCCTTGTACTATTTACCCTCTCATTTACTGTAAAAACTCTTTGTTACAGTCTTCTGGGCTTGGCTTTGATAAACTTCTTTTCTCCTCAACAAGGCTTCGCTCCTCCCCAAAATCACAAGTGCTTACTTTCAGGCTACTGTCTCAACATGGACTTGAAAAGCTCTATTTTGAAACTCAAAGCTGTTTTCAGCAGGGTTCTGTCCATCCAGAGAGGTTTATTTCCATTGGTTCAATCAGTGGGGGTAATGATGGGCTCACCGGAACCAGGGATTATCAGGCAGGAAAAAATCTATTGATTTAATATTCCCCAAAACGTTACACTGCGGACACACTCTAAGAACACATTTTATGAAGTTTCATTACACAGATGGAAAATCAATGTTACCATAAGTGAGTTTGGAAACAGTGAAATGTATCTTTGGAAAGCATCACTAGGGCTCCCTAACATCCAGTTCTCCCTTCCCTCCTGGGCATACAGAAGACCACCCTTCCTGATCCCATTCCAGTCTGATGGAGCCATGTGAGAAGTTCTAGACAGTGAAAAGTAATGAAAGTGAGAGGGCAGAGGCAGTGAACAGTTGCTATGTGATGCTACAGATTCCCTCTCCCCATTTGAAATTGGAGTCTCATGTTAAGACAGTTAAGCTACAAGATCAAACTTGTCTGAATGACTGAGACACTGCTTGGAGGACAGCGACTCTGGACAGTTGCTTGTCCCACAGAAGACTTTGCATGTGCAAGGAACAAATGTTTATTATGTTAAGATGCTGAGATTTTGAAATTGTTTATTATCATAACATGAGCTAGCCTACCCTTATATACCCTCCTTCTTTGGCCACTGGCCTAATGCCTATTTAATGAGGGTACCCGCTATTGAGGGGAAAACTGTGTTATTTTGATAGTAGAAACCTTTTTATTTTTTTGCAAGCAGTGAAACTCATTGACTCATTCAAAAATATTTACTGAGTTGCCTACTAAGTGCCAAGTGCTAGAGACTTAACAGTATACAAAATAAACACAACTTTTGTCCTAAAGGAGTTTACATTCTAGTGAGAAAGTCAGAAAAAAAATTAATCAAGTAACAAAAAACTTGCTAGTTAGGATAAGTGTTATGAAGCAAATAAACAATGACTGAGTTATTAACAGGGGGGAATCTACTTTAGACGGTGTTATGGGGAGGAGACATTTCTTCTGAGATATGAAGAAAGGGGTAAAGTATTTCAGGTCATATGAGGAAAGAAAGATCTTAGTGAGAGTTTGAGAAACTGAAACAAGACCAACATGATTGGGCAGTAATACATGAGGAACAAGTGGCAAAACATAAAGTTTGAGAGACATGCAGAGACAGATCATGTTTCATCAGATAAGATCACCTTAATCTTTCCTTGATCAATGCCACACTTAACCACATCCAAGTTCATTTCCTTTTTCCCTCCATCTGCCTCAACAAATGACACATCCCTCATCTTTCTGACAGTTAATCCCTTCTCTTTTACCCTCCCTACTCTGGTTACCCTTTCCTCTCCTCTTTTCATGCACTTGGCTCCTTTGGTTATCCTCAGCTCTTCTGAATCTTCATTCTCTCCCCAGTGGATCAGTCCTGTCAGCCAACCTACAAAATACTATCTTCTGTCTTAAAAAAACACATAATCTGATATTATATTTCCTGACAGCTTTTGATCTATTTCTATTTCTTTGTGTTCCTTTCTAGGCCCAGAGGCTTAAAATTAATTTGTATGCTGACTGTTGATTCCCAAACAAGATCTCTTCTTGAAGCTCTAATTTCATATACCCAATTATCAATTTAATGACTCCACTTGAATGCTTGGTATAAACACTTCCTATCCTCTGGGCCCATCAGTGGATTATCCATCAGTTTTTTTGTTTGTTTTTTGCGGTACGCGGGTCTCTCACTGTTGTGGCCTCTCTCGTTGTGGAGCACAGGCTCCGGACACGCAGGCTCAGCGGCCATGGCTCACGCGCCTAGCCGCTCCGCGGCATGTGGGATCTTCCCGGACCGGGGCACGAATCCGTGTCCCCTGCATCGGCAGGCGGACTCTTAACCACTGCGCCACCAGGGAAGCCCATTTTTATTTTTTATTTATTTATTTTAAAAAAATATATCAGTAAATGATTCCACTGACAGCTCAGATGTTCAGGCCCCACATCTGGGAGTCTGGCTTACTACTGCTAATGCTAGCTTTCATGATCCCTTGCCTGGATTTCTGAAATGGTTTCATGATTTGGCTCCGTGCTTCTACCTTGCCTTCCTCTAATACATTCTCTACATATCACCCAGAGTGGCTAGTTTATTTATTTTAACCTGGAACACTTTAACTAAAATAAACTTTTAAAAATTTAAAAAACTGTGGCCAAATAAACTTTTGTAACAAAAGTAGTATATATTCTGTAAAAAATCACACAAAAAAGATAGGCAACAAATAAAGAAAATAATACATTTCCACTTCCAAAGATTACAACTGCTAATTCCTTAGGGTATAATCCTTCTAGACCTTTTTTCATAGTACATAAATACACATATGTGCATTTTATAACCAAAATGAGATACTGTAACATACATACTCTTTTGTGACTTCCTCTTTTCAGTTAATGATCTCCACCTTTCCATGGCAATACACTTTCATCTCATATTCAGTCCATCTATGTTCAAATTTCTTCAATTGTCCTGAAAATGCATTTCATAGCCAGTCTGTTCAAATCAGGATTCAACCCAGATTCTATGTCCCTCAAATTTCTTTTACAGAGCAGTGGCTTGTTTCATAACTATAATTTTTTAAAGAGATGGGATCAGTTGTTCTGCCTAATGTTCCACCTTCTGGGTTTGTTTGGTTACTTTTCATGGTATCATTTAGTTTGCTCTTCTATCCCCTGTATTTCTTTATAAATCGTGTGTTAGATGCAAAGAACTGACAGATTCAAGTTAAATATTTTTGCCTGGAATAGATCATAGATGACGATATTGTACACTTCATATGACATCCCATCAGATTGATGCACAGGGTGGCCTTTTAAAAATGTATTTATAAATTGTATCATGTCACCATTGCTTAAATGCCATTTATAGCTTCCTTTCCATTTATTCTACAATACAAATTCTTTAACTTGGCTTACAAAGTTCTGAACGATTTGATGCCTGTTTACTCTTCCAACTTTAATTCATCCCATTCTCTACTTGTTTATTAAGTTTTTGCCACACTGTTTGCTTCCACTCCCTGAACATGGGAAGTGCTTGCCTCCTAGGGCCGTTGCCCCTTGGTCTGGGAGGCTCTCCCCAGCCACTACTCTGCCGGCCACTCTTCCCTTCTCCTAATGTCAAGCATCTTCTTAAACTGCAGGTCTTTTAAAGTTCACCTCCTCAGAAAAGACTTCTCTAATTATTTAATAATTATTATTGTTTAAACTAGGTTCTTTCGCGGTACCCTCATACCCTACATGCCAAGCACCCTGCTTTTTGCACCAAGATACTTTCTTGGTCCACCTTAATATCTGTCCTTACCTGACATTAAGCTGCACAATAGCCAGGACCTTGCCTACTCGGCTCACTGTGCACATAGTATTCATACACAGCAGCCCGCTGAATGAATTACCATAGGTCACAATAACCCTGAGGCTGCCAGGTCTTGGACAGGTGGCTGCAAACTCGCGCATGTGGCAGTAACTGAAGTACTTCCCCGGGAAATTGTTAGAGCAGAGGAAGAGTTATCTTTACGTGAAAGCACTGTGCCCACCTGCTGAGGAAGTACGGAGGAATGAGAAAATTCCGCCTGTGGAGAAAGCCGGCGCCGTAAGACTGGGCGTAGGCAGAGTGGGGGCCCAGGTGAGCAGCGCCGGCGCCCGGTCTCTCTCACGTGACCGGAGGCGGCGCGCCGACTGCGCCTGCGCGAGAGCTCCCGGAAGTGGCCGGACCCGAAGCGCAGGCCGAGCGGACCTCTGTCAGTCCGTCAGTCCGCCCGTCCGGTACCCCGCGCGCTTCGGCCTTCATCGCCGTCCCGCGGTCCCTTTGGCCCGAAGGGCGGCCGAGGCGTTCGCCATGGCGACGTTCGTCTCAGTGCAGCTGAAGAAGACCTCGGAGGTGGACCTGGCCAAGCCGCTGGTGAAGTTCATCCAGCAGACGTACCCGAGCGGCGGGGAGGAGCAGGCCCAGTACTGCCGCGCGGCGGAGGAGCTCAGCAAGCTGCGCCGCGCCGCGCTCGGCCGCCCGCTGGACAAGCACGAGGGCGCGCTCGAGACGCTGCTGAGGTGGGCCTGGCTGGGGCCGGGCGGGGGGAGGCCGTCGGCGGCCTGCCGCTCCCCTTGCTTCCTCCGCTCTTCCTGTCTCCCTCCTTCACACCCACGGCCCGGGCCGGCAGCCCTGCCCCTGCTGGCCGGCAGCCCTGCCCCTGCTGGCCGGGCGGGTAGGTGTGGTCTGCATTCCTTCCTGCTGAGCAGGAGCTGCCTTGAAGGCCCCGGGGACCCGACCCGCCCGCTTCCCCTAGCTGCCCGCCCTAGCCCTTGGTCCACCGAGGCTCGGTCGGTCGGCCACCTGGGAGGAACGGTCTGCCATGTACTGATCTCTCTTGCCACATTTACCTAGAACTGGTTTTCTTCACTTTTTGGTGGGGGGAGGGGGTCTCTGAGACTCCTCCCTTCCCCCGTTTTTGCATCACTGCAAAACTTTCTTGGCCAGGTTCGGATTTCGTAATCGTAGTTGCTTGAGGGAAGTGGCAGAATTGGAACACTGGAACCCATGTTTATTACTTACTACACTGTCCACTTCGGAATGAGCCATCTTCCTAGGTTCATCGTAACCGAACGACAAATGGATAATTCCATAGGTTAGGAGCTGCCATTATTTGAAATTAAACTTGAGTGACATTAACGTTCAAGATAGGTTGCTTTTAATCAGTTTGTTCACAAACAGGTATGCAGATATTGGAGTAAATTTGTTATCTTAGCAGATGTTTATTGAGCTCAGGCTGTATTTAAGGAGAGTTCCTTTTGTAGTTCCTTCTAGTTAGGATGGCAGAACATTTTTATAGCACTTTATAGTTAAAAAAATTTCTTTCGCCCATCTTGTTAATGATCTGATTTCCTGTGCGTAGCATATTCTCTTTGTTTCACAGGAAAAACACAGCTGTATTAGGATGCAGGTAGGAGCAGCTCAGGTCAAACTAGCTTAGTAACTGCAAAGTCAAGGAATATTGCTTCCTTATCTTTAGGCATTCCAGGAGATCATTCTGCCTCCATGATGATTACCTCTTAGGAGAGCTTTGTTTCTCTATTGGGAGAGATGGCCACTGGCTCTCCTGTAATTACAGTGGTCTTAACACTCAGGATCTTAGGTAAGAGTGCTTTTCTCCTACACCCTGGCGAAAGTCCATGGAGGCCTCTGATTGTGTTGGCTTGTGCCCATGTATGATGGTGGGAAATGACCTACTTTAATTGCCCTTGTCTGAGTCATTCTGCTGGTTTAATTTCTCCATGCAGCATGGATTAAAGTAATATTAGTATGGACTGGGGAAGAGCTGGTTCTCCAGAAGGAGGATACTGAATAGATTTCTTAGATGATGACCCCTTGGTGTCAGTTTTAAAGGTTAGACTGTTGGGTTGCAAAGATCACTAGCTTGATACTTAGTATAAGCTTTTTAAAAAGTTAGGGCTTCCCTGGTGGTGCAGTGGTTAAGAATCCGCCTGCCAGTGCAGGGGATACGGGTTCGTGCCCTGGTCCGGGAAGATCCCACATGCCGTGAAGCGGCTGGGCCTGTGAGCCATGGCCGCTGAGCCTGCGTCCGGAGCCTGTGCTCGGCAGCGGGAGAGGCCACAACAGTGAGAGGCCCGCATACAGCAAAAAAAAAAAAAAAATTATGATTTTACTCCGTGTGAAAAGTTGGTGGATGGGTAGTTCTGGTAGCCTAGGGATGGTGTAGTAGTTCTGTGAAGTTCATCAGGCTCAGGCTCTGGCTCCTCCAGTGATCTGCTCTGTGAAACCTAGAGTCCTTGCTCTCAGGTCCAGATAGCAGTCATACCCAAGTTTTAGGAGGATGGAGGGAGGGAGAAAGGAGGCAGAGGGCTCAGCCTCCAGGATGTTTCCTGGAAACTGCCCCGGAATACCCTGCTCATATGTTATTGGCCATTATGTGTGTCCACATCTAATAGAAGGGTAGGATAGGTAAAGGAATTTTTTTTTTTTTAAGTTTTATCAGAGTATAGTCACTTTACAGCCTTGTGTTAGTTTCTACTGTACAGCAAAGTGGATCAGCTATACGTATACATATAGCCCCTCTTTTTTGGATTTCCTTCCCATTTAGGTCACCGCAGAGCATTGAGTAGAGTTCCCTGTGCTATACAGTAGGTTCTCATTAGTTACCTATTTTATACATAGTATCAATAGTGTATATATGTCAGTCCCCGTCTCCCAATTCATCCCCCTCCCCGTATCCATATATTTGTTCTCTATGTCTGTGTCTCTGTTTCTGCTTTGCAAATAAGATCATCTATACCATTTTTTTTAGATTGCACGTATATGCGTTAATATACAATATTTGTTTTTCTCTTTCCGACTTACTTTACTCTGTATGACTATCTCTAGGTCCATCCATGTCTCTACAAATGACCCAGTTTCGTTCCTTTTTATGGCTGAGTAGTATTCCATTGTGTGTGTGTGTATATATATATATATATATATATATTTACACATACATATATATATAACCACATCTTCTTTATCCATTCCTCTGTTGATGGTTATTTAGGTTGCTTCCATGTCCTGGTTATTGTAAATAGTGCTGCAGTGAACATTGGGGGTGCATGTGTCTTTTTTTTTTTTTTAAATAAATTTATTTATTTTATTTTTCGCTGTGTTGGGTCTTTGTTGCTGTCCCCGGGCTTTCTCTAGTTGCGGGAAGCAGGGCTACTCTTCGTTGCAGTGCGTGGCCTTCTCATTGCGGTGGCTTCTCTTGTTGCAGAGCATGGGCTCTAGGCGCATAGATTGCACGTATATGCGTTAATATACAATATTTGTTTTTCTCTTTCCGACTTACTTTACTCTGTATGACTATCTCTAGGTCCATCCATGTCTCTACAAATGACCCAGTTTCTTTCCTTTTTATGGCTGAGTAGTATTCCATTGTGTGTGTGTGTATATATATATATATATATATATATTTACACATACATATATATATAACCACATCTTCTTTATCCATTCCTCTGTTGATGGTTATTTAGGTTGCTTCCATGTCCTGGTTATTGTAAATAGTGCTGCAGTGAACATTGGGGGTGCATGTGTCTTTTTTTTTTTTTTTTAATAAATTTATTTATTTTATTTTTCGCTGTGTTGGGTCTTTGTTGCTGTCCCCGGGCTTTCTCTAGTTGCGGGAAGCAGGGCTACTCTTCGTTGCAGTGCGTGGCCTTCTCATTGCGGTGGCTTCTCTTGTTGCAGAGCATGGGCTCTAGGCGCACGGGCCCAGTAGTTGGGGCACGCAGGCTTCAGTAGTTGTGGCTTGTGGGCTCTAGAGCATAGGCTCAGTAGT
>NC_041231.1:54958179-54969203 GCF_002837175.3 Physeter macrocephalus | reverse complement strand
TGTGTATATATATATATATATATATATATATATATTTACACATACATATATATATAACCACATCTTCTTTATCCATTCCTCTGTTGATGGTTATTTAGGTTGCTTCCATGTCCTGGTTATTGTAAATAGTGCTGCAGTGAACATTGGGGGTGCATGTGTCTTTTTTTTTTTTTTTTAATAAATTTATTTATTTTATTTTTCGCTGTGTTGGGTCTTTGTTGCTGTCCCCGGGCTTTCTCTAGTTGCGGGAAGCAGGGCTACTCTTCGTTGCAGTGCGTGGCCTTCTCATTGCGGTGGCTTCTCTTGTTGCAGAGCATGGGCTCTAGGCGCACGGGCCCAGTAGTTGTGGCACGCAGGCTTCAGTAGTTGTGGCTTGTGGGCTCTAGAGCATAGGCTCAGTAGTTGTGGCGCACGGACTTAGTTGCTCCGCGGCATGTGGTATCTTCCCGGAGCAGGGCTCGAACCTGTATACCCTGAATTGGCAGGTGTATTCTTAACCACTGAGCCACCAGGGAAGTCCCTGGTATATAGTATTCTTGTTGACATTTTTTAATAGTTTGTAATTTTAGTTTTCTTTAACTCAAGAGTCCTTTATATAGGTTTTGTAAAATTTCTAAATTTGTGTGTCACTTTTTTGTGGGTTAATATTTAGTTTGCTGCATTATGGTAGTATCTTTTTCATTTGTAAAATAAAGTTGATGGAATTAGTTTCATAATATCTGGAATTTTATCCCAGCACTAGTGTTTTACAGATCAAGAAAGAAAATATTCCTGTTTCTCAAGCTGTTGCTTACATTCTGATTGTTGCTGAAGATATTGAGATAATATTAACCCTAATGACGTTGCTACAAATTTGTTAATAAAATAGTGTGGGGAATATAAAGATATATAATACCTGACCCTTGGGTCTCAAGGAATATCTGTAGTAGCCAGACCTTAAATTGGCTCAGTAATTTTATTCTGCATAAATGAATAAACTTGAAAATTTAAAGGAAAATTTAAAATCTCTGCTTTTCTATGTTCTGACTTTTCTAATGTTTAATAAATAAAATAGCTTGTCAGGACTTTCTTCATTCTTTGTAACCCTAAAGAGAATCTTCTCTCAGAATCTTCTGCACACAGGAGGTTTAAGCCACGCAGCTAGCTTTGTGGTAGAGTTAGACTAAGATCTTGACTTCTTGACTCCCTGACTATTTACTTTCTGCCATACTCTGCTGCAGTAGTGCTTCATTAGTGATTCTTCGTGAGGTAAATTGGGCAAAGAAAGAAGTGTGAAAATAAGGTTCAGGAGGCATCTGTTAACTCTGATCAATATCTGGCCCAGCTCTCTTGTTTCTGTCTCTGGTTGGTGGGCTGGGAGTTGCCCAGCCCTCAGTGCTGGCTGGAGCTGGATGGGTTATGTGAATTTGCGTTGCAGTATCACTTTGCCTAACGTAGATTGGTTGTTCTCCGTCTTCACACCTTCCCCCTAAAAAAAACTTTAAAACTAGAATTTCTAATGGGAATTTGTCCTGTACCTATCACTGGTATATTAAAAGAAATATATTCATTTCCTTTTTTTTCCCCATGAGATTTTAAACGTTGAATTCTTAGATATGTGCTCTAAAGTGAGTTTTATGAAATACTGGAGAACATGTAAAACACTTATGAATAGTTGTAAAATAAGAATCTGTAGCTACCGTTTTTCCAACATGTGCAGTGTGTCCAGGCAATATTTTAAGCTTTGCGTATATATTGTATCATTTGTCCCTCATGCTTAAATTAAATGAGGTTTTGTCACTTTAGGAAGGGTTTAGAGAGGTTGAGTAACTTGCATGCAGTCACACAGCTAAGAGTTGGTGGAGTTGGGATTCAAACTCAGGGTTGTCTGACCTACCTTTTTTTTTGCGGTACGCGGGCCTCTCACTGTTGTGGCCTCTCCCGTTGCGGAGCACAGGCTCCGGACGCGCAGGCTCAGCGGCCATGGCTCACGGGCCTAGCCGCTCTGCGGCATGTGGGATCTTCCCAGACCAGGGCACGAACCCGTATCCCCTACATTGGCAGGCGGATTCTTAACCACTGCGCCACCAGGGAAGCCCTGACTTACCTTTTTATGTTTAGGATTTTATAGTTAATTAATTTTTTTTTTTTTTACTTATTTTTAAAATAAAATCTTTAACAGTACAGTTTCTTTTCTTTTTTTTTTTTTTTTTTTTTTTTTTGCTACACCAGTACTCTGGTGTAGCATACTGGCTTTCCCTCTCCCCACTTGTGGAAAACTTGCAGCCTAGGTCTAATTTGTTAGAGGTATACCCTGGGATAGAATCTGCTGATTGAGTAAAGCATATTTAAATGATAAAGAGAGGGGTGTGGTAGATTCTCTTGTTCTGCTCTTGTTCCCTCTCTAGAGAGCTTTGATAGCTGAGAATTAGGCTGAACTATGAGGGGTCATATGTGGTGGAATTACATTGAAAGAATAGCTTACTGTACTTCGTACGGTAGAACAGCATTTTCCCTGTGGTACCTACACTTAGCAATGGCTATTTTCTTTTGAAAAGCATTAGTGGGTCTCTTTGTTGGAGTTTACTCCATATTATGAAGTCAGATATTATTGATTTCCAATGACTGTTGTACAGTACTTATATTTCATTTTTTCATACTTACATTTCATATTATATAACCTGTCTTAAGACAGCTATTTTACTTTGAAGATTCCATCGCGTATCTTCCTAGTCATTTAAATGTAGGATATACATGCACTGTTACCCCACATAAGTTTTGAGAGTTGACCCCAAAAGCTTTGGAGTAAATAGGGTAGGTATAAAATTTTAGTACATTCTCTTTAGCCTTTCTTTTTTTCCTGATTCACTTGCAGAGCAAGTAGCTTCATCTCCTCCTACTTCCTTCCTTGCTGTCTGTAGAGCAGAGGCCTGCCCAGCTGCCTGTTTTTGTATGTTCCAGGGCACCACTCTAGTGTTGTGAGCCTTGGAGAGCTAGCTGAGGTGCTCCCCTCTGCACCATCCTCCCCTTTATTCCAAGTGTTTGCCTCTCTGGCCAGTAGCCATGCCTCACTGCTGCCCAGGGCTTGCTCAGGTGCCCTACACGTTGGGTTTTCTGCTTGGCAATGGCTTGGCAGTGAAGGGTGTAATTTCGCACCGGAACTTGATGACTCAGCAAATTGCCCTTTCTCCTGCCAGCTGTACCAGCCGCCCACGTTGAGATGGCTGGACTCTGGCAGGAGAGAAGGGCATGCCGATATTTGAGCGTCACTGGGGCAGAGAGTAAAACGGACTGTATTAGCCACTACTCACCTCCCTCCCCTGGGCTTCTTGCCACCAGACTGGATCCTCTTCCCTTGGAGAAGTCTCCAGCTACTGGCAATTAGATAACTGTGTACTTAGTGTACCCACCATCTGAGATGGCCCAACCGAGGTAAAAAGCGCACAGGGCAGGGCAGGAGTTTTCTATCTTGTTATAACAAGTACCTACATTTTATCCTTGATTTTGCCTTTTTTTTGGCAAAGCCTAGAATAGCCCTTTTCAGAAAAAGTGTGCCGGTCCCTGCTCTATAGCCCTGTCGGCCTCCTTGCACATTGTTGCCTCAGGGTCTTGGTACTTGCTAGTCTCTCCTTATGGACACGTTCTTTGGTAGCTCCTGTTTATTCCCAAAACAGAGAATCTCAGGTTTTACTTTTCAGAGATTAAAAAAAGTTGCTTTTTAAAAACTTTGCATTTTACTGATTCATTTGTTTGGAGCTAGCAATGAAACTGAGCAAATAGACCCAGTTTCTGATACAGTCCTTTGAGAGAAAAGACATTAAACAAAGTCCCGCAAATAAATATATTACCAACTGTGGTAAGTTCTGTGAAGGAAAAATTCAGGGGCCTAAGATTATAAATGGAGAGGGGAACTAATTTAGAAAAGGAGTGAGATTGAGTGCCTCTATCATTTCTGCCACCACCGTGGATCATCTGTTTACTGGATTACTGCAATAGCTTCCTGACTTGTCTCTACTTCTGCCCTGGCATACCTGCAAGTCAGTTTTCTACATAGCAGCCAGGGAGACTGTGAAAATGGATTAGCTCGTGTTACTCTCTTTTTTTTTTTTTTTTGCGTTACGCGGGCCTCTCACTGTTGTGATCTCTCCCCGTTGCGGAGCACAGGCTCCAGACGCGCAGGCTCAGCGGCCATGGCTCACGGGCCTAGCTGCTCCGCGGCATGTGGGATCTTCCCAGACCGGGGCACGAACCTGTGTCCCCTGCATCGTCAGGCGGACTCTCAACCACTGCGCCACCAGGGAAGCCCCCTAATTGCCTTTTTAGTCTCCTTCAATCTGGAATAGTTCCTCAGTTTTTCCTTGTCGTTCACGATGTTGGCATTTTTGAAGAGTACAGGCTACTTACTTTGTAGAATGTCCCTCAATAAGGGCTTGCCTCATATTTTCTTGTGTTTTATGCATTTTGGGGCTCTAGTACCACCCAAGTGATGCTGTGTTCTTTTTAGTGCATATTAGGAAAAACACGAGGTTGATTTGTCTCATTGCTGATAATGTTTAACTTTTATCACTTTGTTAAGATGCTGTCTGCCAGATTTTTTGGCCTTACAATTAATAAGTTATACTAATTAGTATTTTGTGGGGAGGTACTTTGAGACTTTGTAATATCCTATTTCCATCAAACTTTCATGTTTTAGCTTCCATTAATGATTTTTACCTGAATCAGATATTATATTATGAAAGATGCCAAATGTTGACTCTTCTCACTTCATTGTTTCTTGTAGATTTATTAGTTGGCATTGTACAGTAGGGTAGAGCTTTCCCTATTCACCTGTTTGTTTTGTTTACTTTAGAATGGTGTTCTTATTTTCCTCAATGGGTTATGATTTGTTATTTATTTGAATTATTCTGGACTTGGCTAGTAGGAGCTGCTTAAAGCTAGTTCCTGTGTTCTTCTGATATATCCTCATCATTTTTTGAGTCCTTAACTTCCTAGCATAGCTAGATGTTTTAGGCTTGGCGCTTAAATTTTCTCAGTCGCAGCCATGGAGCTAGCAATTTCTCTAAGGACTGGCTCCGTTTAATGCATAGTACTATTTATCTGGCCTCTAGGTGTGCTTATTGCTACTTAAGTATTATTGCTTCTAGGACCTCTCAGCATATACACTTAGGAAATACACACACACACACACACATTTATACCTCTTTTTGTATCTGTATTACATCGTATTAAAAAATGAGTTCACATTGTTACCTCCAGTTCCAATCCAAAGCCAGCGTTTCTTCTAGCTGTTCACCTTCCCATGTTTGTAACTCCTTTCTCTGGTAGTTAGACGCCTGACTCCCATTATCTTCATTGTATTTACCTAATTGCTCAATTCTTCCTCTGTGTAACCAAACTTGTGGCCATGGCAGCCCCAAACTTGATTTCTGACATGTTGCTCCACCCCTCTGGAAAACTTGGCCTCAGAAATAACAATTGCAAAGAGCCATGGTGATGGGGGTGCAGGAGCAGGGAGGTGATAAGGGAAGGAAGAAAGATTACAGGCCAGTTAGAAAGCTTGGCCTTGGACACCCCCCCAACACCCTGGCTAGCTCAGAGGTCTGCCTGATAGGGGAAGACTGCCTCATGTTTGATAATCATTCTGGCTGCTGTGTGGAGAACACATTGAAGAGAATGAGAAAGGAGAAGAGTAGACAGGGCAACTGACTAGGGAACTTTTGGATTAGTTTACTTTCAAGGGAGAGTGGAAGTGCTGACTGTGTAGCAGTGGTGCAGATGGACAGGAGAGGACATACCCAAATCATATGGGAAAGTTGGTAAACCTGTTTTTTAATCAGTAGTTTACCAGAGGTGTTAATCTGCCCAATAGATATAAAGTTATCTTAATGAGAAATAGTATTTTAAGGTATACATTGGTTACCTAGGCATATATTAGTTTGCTTTTAGCCAATAATAGTTGATAAGTATTTTTCTTTGGTGGTAAGAGTTTTTTGTTGACAGTTTTTTCATTGCATGCATTTTAGATACAGGTTTACACATTAAAAGACTGCGTGGGACTTCCCTGGTGGTGCAGTGGAGAAGGTGCTGCGCTCCCAATGCAGGGGGCCTGGGTTCGATCCCTGGTCAGGGAACTAGATCCCACATGCATGCCACAGCTAAGACCCGGTGCAACCAAATAAATAAATTTAAAAAAAGACTACGTTAGTTAACTTTAAAATGGCTGATTGAAATCTGATTTGTGGGCCACTCAAAGTTAACATGCATAATTTTAGTATACTCCAGTTGTATTTACATAAATGTGTGTAATATTTAGCTTTGGTAATTTTAAATTTTGACTGGTTTTTATATTTAATTAATTATTTATTTTTTATGGTTCTTTTTTTCTTCCTGTTTTATTGAGATATAATTGACACATAGCACTGTATAAGTTTAAGGTGTACAGCATAATGGTTTGATTTATATGCATCATGAAATGATGACCACAATAAGTTTAGTGAGTATCCATCATCTCATATGGATACAATGTTAAAGAAATAGAAAAAAATTTTCTTTTCCTTGTGATGAGAACTCTTAGGATTTACTCTCTTAACTTTCATATAGAACACACAGCAGTGTTCATTATATTTATCATGTTGTACTTGACAATCGCTAGTACTTATTTATCTTGTAGCTGGAAGTTTGTACCTTTTGACTGCCTTCATCCAGTTCCCACTCCCCTCAGCCCCCCACCTCTGGTAACCACACATCTGATCTCTGTTTCTATGTTTGTTTTTGGAATATAATTGACCTACAACACTATGTTAGTTTCTGTCACATAACATAGTGATTTGATATTTTGGTATATTTCAAAATAATCACCACAAGTCTAGATGCCATCTATCACCATACAAAGATATTACATAATTATTGACCATATTCCCCACAATGTACATTCTATATTCGTAACTCATTTATTTTGCAACAGGACATTTATACCTCTTAATCTCCTATGCAGTAAGGAAAAGACAGCCTCTTCAGTAAATGGTGTTGGGAAAACTGGACTACTTTCTCACACCATGCACAAAAATAAATTCAAAATGGATTAAAGACTTTTAAATGTAAGACTTGAAACCATAAAACTGCTACAAGAAAACATAGTACACTGTTTGACATGAGTCTTTGTAATATTTTTTTTGAATATGTCTCCTCAGTCAAGGGAAACAAAAACAAAAATAAAAACTGCTACAAGAAAACATAGTACGCTGTTTGACATGAGTCTTTGTAATATTTTTTTGAATATGTCTCCTCAGTCAAGGGAAACAAAAACAAAAATAAACAAATTTGCTCTGTTTTTTAGATACTATGATCAGATCTGTTCCATTGAACCCAAATTCCCATTTTCTGAAAATCAGGTAAGTCACTAATTTTAATTTGTTTTAAAGTTACATGATAATGGTAACTCACTCATTTCCTCCTACCCATGGTATTTTATTAAAATAAATGGTGCCTCTTCACTATCCCTAGGTTTTTATAAGACTTTAAAAATACAAATTAGAAACTTTTAAGCCCATTGTAAAGAGTCTCTTGGCATTTCTATTCATGCCATTCCTCAATCACTTCTGGACTCATTTAGTGCATTGGACTGCATTTTTTTTCTTGCAGTTTTTAATCAATAGGATCTTTTGACTAATATAATCTGTGGTGCCCTTTCCTTTGGTTTTTACAGAATAAAGAAGGAAACTGTATGATTCAGGAAGTACTAATCTCATTTTATGTGCTTTAAAAATTATTTGCACAAGTTATATTTGCATATGAATTTGCAAATACTATGATTAGATGTTACACTATAAGAATGTCAATCTTACTTTCTCTTAAAGGCTAGATATTGAAAATGCTGATGATTTCTTACAGTTTTATTTGGGAGACTTGTTGAAAGTTTTTAATTTGTGTGGCATTTCTAAATTTTAAAATAGTTTATACAAAATACTTGAAGCATTCTTGTACTAAAGTTTTTACAAGTCAAATAATATGGTGAGATTTGCTTTAAAATACTCCAGGAGAAAAAGTATGTGTGTAGTGGGGTTGGGGTTGGGAAGTGAGGGTAGATGAACCAGGAAGGGCAAAAGGCTAAAACTGCTCATGGGTGTGTGGGAGTTCCTTGTGTTATTCTCTCTAGTTTTGTGTGTATTGAAAATTTCTCTAATCTAGAATTGAAAAATTTTGTATTGGATTGCAATACATAATTTAAAAGAGGCTAAGTTCTTTTTAACCTTCACGTGTGGAATATTTTAGAGTAGAGTGAGATGCAGTTTTTAATTAAGTAAAGTTTTCATTCGTGTACAACATACATACATAAAAGTGAACAGTATCATGTGTATAGCTTGAATCTTCAGAAAGTGAATATATATGTATAACCACCACCCAGATCAAGAAGTAAAATATTGTCTCATTTTATCCTGGAAAGGTAACCATTCTCCTACTTTTGTCATCATGGAATAGTTTTAAATTTTATCTTCTGGGAAACCTGTAGAGCTTACTTTGTTGCCTTTACTTCTCTTGGCTTATTTGATGATCGTTTATTAAGTATCTGTTCTGTTCAAGCCATTGTGTGTTTGTAAAGATGAGTAAGATTGTGTTTTCTGAAGAAGACAATATGTATTCAGTTACTGAGGCAGAATGACCATTTGAAATATCCTAGTGCCAGTATCTTACTTTCAAAAAAGAAAATTTTATGGTCCACCAAAAGGAAAAGGAATTGGTTGGTTAGAGAAGATAGTATTTTAGATGGGTTGAAGCTTTTGTCCTTTTCTTCACTGTGGATTTTTCTTTGAAAGAGACTTAATACTTAATGAGATCCAGGAAGGTAACATGAATTTCTTTTCTTTTTTTCCTCTTTTTATCAAGATCTGCTTGACATTTACCTGGAAGGATGCTTTTGATAAAGGTTCACTTTTTGGAGGATCTGTAAAATTGGGTATGTAATTTTTAAATAAAAAATGATAGGAAATTTGTTCTAAATACTTTGTATTGTTTTAGGTTTCTAAAATTGCTCTCCTGACGACTCTTTGTAAATAATAAAAATTTTTATGTTTTATTTTCTTTTTAACTTCAACTTTTAATGAAATTGCCGAATATTTGTAGAGAGCCTACACCTTGCCGGGCACTGTCCTAGTTTTAAAAATGAATAAGATGGTTGTACTCAGTCAGGTTGGGAAGGTAGCTATCATTCTAAAATATTGTAGAGAGTAGATTAGTCTGTGAACAAACTTCTGGGAGCATAGATGAAGAAGTAGTTAATTCTGTCTGTTTGAATGCAAGTGATGTTTGAGTGAGGCCTTGAAGGATGCGTTTGGTTTTTCCAGGTAGAAAATAACATTACAGGTAGAATATCATAACTGAAAGTCACAAGGCTTTTTGATCTACCAGCTCATCTCGTTAATCTTTCTGTGTGTTAACTTTCTCCTCTGTGAAGTGGGGAATAGTACTGTGAAGTACTGTTTATTTCATTGGGTTCTTCTGTGGATTAAATGAGTGAATATGTGTAAAGTCCTTAGAACAAGGCTCAATAACTATTAGCTACAATCAATAATATGAGTATTATATTACATATGAAATACATATATATAATGTGTATGCATCATAGAATATATGCTATATAATATTATATACAATGTCATATAGTATGTTACTATATGTAATACATATTGATATAATTATTGTTAAGGCTTGAAACCTTAGGTGAATTGGGGATTATGGAGGGTGAAGACATTGGAGAGTAGATTGTGAAGAGCTGCAAGTGTACTGTGGATTTGTGCTCTTCCCTCTTATATGTTTATAGCTTATTCCACCCGGGCACTGTGGAAGGGGCTTTACACATATTATCTTAGTAAATTCCTTCTCAGCCCAATGAGGAAAGGCACTGTTATCACTAGTTGCACAAACTGGTTTAGAAAGATTAAGTGACTTTCCAAGATCATATGGCAAACATTTGATGAAGCCAGATATAACTCCAGAAAGCCTAAGTCCAGAGACTAGAGAGAAACAGACCAGTTAGACTGGTGAGAGATGAAGAGATTTGACTAGGTGTAGTGTATGTGGGTCAAGGAAGGGATGGGTTTGAGAGAGGGTTCAGAGATGAAACTGATGGATCTGCTGGCTGGCTGTCAGAAGAAAGAGTAGGAGTTGATGTTTGACTCTAAGGTTTCTAACTTGGTTTGACCTGTGGCTAATTATTCCTTTCAATAGACAGGTTGAATTTGACTTTTCTGTGTTATATCTGGGTAGACGTTTCTCTTTGGCATTTAGAAATAATATATTTAAAGCTCAAAAGAGGTCGAGATGTAGATTTGGGAACAATTTTCATTAAATGATAATAAATTTATCTCTTCTGGTAGATTGTAGATGGGGAAAAATATGAAAGCCAAGCTAGGGAATACAACGTTCAGGGGAACGAGAAGAAGAGGTTCCTGGGAATGAGGCTGAGAAAAGACTTTCAGATCTCAGAGGAACCAGGGTAAAATAGAGACAATGGGATTGAATGCCGGAAGAGTTTCAGAGATTGTGTCCAGTGGTTCCCAAACCTGGCGGCATATTACAGTTACCTGGAGAGAATGTTAGAAATACAGATTATATCTTTACAGACAAAGATACAGGATGCCAGATGTGATAGGAGGACATTTCAGGGTGGGCCACTGGAATTGATATCTTTGAAAATAACTTCAGGTGACTCTGATGTTGAAATGTCATTGACAGAGTCATTGTGGTGGAGGTCAAGAAATAGAAGGTTGTAGAATTCACTGGATTTGGCAGAGAAAGAAGTGTCACTAGGGGCATGCTGAAGTCAGATTGCGTCACGTTGAGGAGTGGACTGGAAGTGAGGAAGTGCAAGCAGCATGTGTGGGTTGCTCACTTCAGAAAATATACAGTAAAGAGTTGGGGACAAAGGGAGCGTTATGCTGAGAGGGAGGCAAGGTCAAGAAAAGGACTTCTAGGGCCTCCCTGGTGGCGCAGTGGTTGAGAGTCTGCCTGCTGATGCAGGGCACACGGGTTCGTGCCCCGGTCCGGGA
>NC_041231.1:54932957-54958054 GCF_002837175.3 Physeter macrocephalus | reverse complement strand
CCTGTGAGCCATGGCCGCTGAGCCTGCGCGCCCGGAGCCTGTGCCCTGCAACGGGAGAGGTCACAACAGTGAGAGGCCCACGTCCAAAAAAAAAAAAAGTAAAGGACTTCTAGTGCTGTTGTGACAAGCAAGTTGTTTGGCTGAGAATAAGGAGCAGGTAGCAGGAGAGCCAGGAGACACTTAAGTGAGATAGTTTAAGTTGATGAACTGAGGTCCTAGAGGAATTGGGACACACAAAAATTGAAAGCATAAGTAAAGCAGGAGGTAGATCATCAAGGCATTTCTAATAGCAAATATTGGGAATTAAATGTCCATCACTAATGTTTTGGTTAAATAAAGCACAGGCTGCCCATTCATTAGAATATTGTGTAATTTAGAATATTAAGAATGATAATGCAAATATATATTTGTTGACATGTACATCTGTGTCCATTGAATATCCAATGAAAGGCCTGTTACAGGTGAGCGCTGCTGCCTTGAATTGATGTAACTTGGGGCCCCAGAGCTGGTCTCTTTGGAACACCTTTTGTATGGAAACCAGGGTGATTGCTGCTTCCTGGAGTTGTGCACTCCAGGCACCCTGAATATAGTATAGTGTACTATCTGTGAAAAATTGGGTATGTGAACATGTATGTACTTATTTGTCAAGATACTCACCAAAAATTATTAGGTAACTCTGGGAGGATATTGAGTGATTTTTAATTTATTTTCTTGTGTGTGTGTGTGTGTGTGTGTGTGTGTGTGTGTGTGTGTGTGTGTTTAAACAATTGTTTGAATTTTAGAACAACTATTTTTATAATCAAGCTGTTGTCATTTTGAAAAGCTTAATGAAAAAGAAGAGCTCAGATAAAAAAACATTTCCTTGTGTGTGTGTGTGTGTGTGTTTAAACAATTGTTTGAATTTTAGAACAACTATTTTTATAATCAAGCTGTTGTCATTTTGAAAAGCTTAATGAAAAAGAAGAGCTCAGATAAAAAAACAAGAATGAAGTTCAATATTAAGAAAAAAGAGCTATTTGAAGAAAGGAGAGTTGAACATTTATTTTTAAAAAACGCTGATTTAAGTTTAGATGTGATAGAAGAAATCATAAAGGAAAAAAGTTTTAATTACAAGAAAAAGTTTTCACAAAATCTCTTATACGTGAGAAATTGTCAAAATAAATGACAGACAACAGCCTGGGATGATAATGTTTATAGGAAATATAATAGGCTGGCATATATATCTTATATATAAAAAGTTTACTTTTATCTGTTGCTTGGAATATATTTCATTCTTCTTTAAGTCCACCGACTCTCTGTCATATATGCTGGATGAGTTGCTTCATATTTAGACTGTGACTTTCTTGTATGGCTCTGTGTGCGTGTGTGTGTGTTTTTAGAAGTTCTAATTGCTCCACCACCAGACACATTCTGTGCTTTTATCATATTCTCAAGACTTTCCAGACTCTCGGTCTTACTATTTATCTCTCTGGACTCACCTTTTCCTGAGTGACTCTTCTGTTCCCTTTGGCCTCATCTGTTTTCTTGCTTGAATCTGGACTGTTTGCTATATAAATCTGCTGTATAACTATTATCCCTTAGTTTAGAGCCATTGTTTTCTGGGTATTGTGTCTTCCTCTTTTGCTGGAATATACTCTTAAGTAACTTTCTCAGAAAAGGTCAAATTTCTGAATCTCTTCTTTGTGGAAATGTCTGTATTTTGCCCTCACATGAATTTGGTTTGAAATTCTGCTTAGGTTAGAAACCTTGGAGTCACTCTTGACATTGTTTCACTTCACTCCCTACATTCAGTGAATTCATCAGCAAATCCTATCAGATTTTCTTTTGAAAGATATTAAAAATCCAGTCACTTCTCAGCACCTCTGCTCGTGCTGTTCTGGTCAGGGCCACCATCAACCCTCGCACCTATTGCAGCAGCTACCTGTCCTAATCTCTGGCCTCCACCAGTGCTGCTTCCCCACAGTCTGTTGTCCACCGGGTGGGCTGAATGTGTCTCTGTTCAAAACTCTGTTGACTTCTTGCCTCACTCAGAGTAAAAGCTAAAGCTTTACAGCAGAGTTGGCTCTCTTACCTCCCTGACATCATTGCTTCCCATTTAGTCCCTTGTTCCCCTTTTTTTTAGCCATACTGGCTTTAATATATGTTGAATTAATTAGAATCATATTTCTTCAGAACCTGAAGGCATTGTTCCCTTGCCTTTTACTATCCAGTGTTACTGATGAAAAGTCTGCTGAGTATTCTTTTGTAGGTGACCTGTTCCTCTTTTCTTGGGAAGATTTTTACAATTTTCTCTTTATACTTCATGGTTAGAAATCTCAAAAGATCTAATTGGCTTTCATTTGGGGTATGGCATTTTATTGTTGGCCCTTTCAGATGGAAGACTCATTATCTCCTTTCAGCCCTGGGAAATTTTCATACATTTCTTCGACAATTTCTTCTTCATTTTTTCCTCTCTTCTGTTCAGAATGCTGTATTAACTGATGTTAGTTGTTCTGAGCTACTCACTCACAACTTTTACACGTTTCATTTTGTTTTCTCTTTATGGGCTGCCTAGATATTTTCTAACCTTTCTTTTGAAAAACTTTTAGCAATCAAGTTTTTAATTTCCAGGAACTTTTTCTTATTCATGGATTGTTCTTTTTTTAATAACATCCTGTACTTGTTTATGGATGTACCATCTTTGAATCTCTTTAAGGATGTTAATGTGGATCTTTGAAATGTTTTCTATTATTGGAATTGTTTACTCTGGGCTCAGATTTTCAGTTCACCTTGATCTTTATTTTGCTGCATGTTCTACTCATCCTGGTTATTCTAGATTTTTAATACATTTATTTAGGAAAGTAGGTTAGAGTAGCTGGTGTGTATGTCTGCTTTACTTTATGGTGAGGAGGCTAGAATTAGGTTGGAGGCAAGCTAAAAGCTGACCATAATTACAAGGGAGACTACTAAAATGCTACATAACAAGGAGGGTGTTACTTTATGGCACTATTGTGTGGCACAAACACACAGCTGTAGTGTTGCTCCGATTTTCCTAGATGGTTTGTTCAGTATTTTTTGTAAGAAGCCTTCTGATTATTTTGGTTGGTGTTCAATACCTGGCACATAATGTAAGACCTTGAATGTCACTATGATTGAATTTGTTCTTTTTTAAAAAATTTTTTGTGGTTAAAAAAAACCCATAACCTAAAATTTACTATCTTAACCAATTTTTAAAAATTATTTTTTTTTTGGCCACACCACATGGCTTGCAGGATCTTAGTTCCCCAACCAGGGATCAAACCTGAGCCCCAGCAGTGAAAGCGCTGAGTCCTAATCACTGGACCGCCAGAGAATTCCCTGTCTTAACTAATATAAAGTGTACAGTTCAGAGGTGTTAAGTATATTCACATTGTTGTGAAACAGATCTCCAGAACTTTTTGATCTTGCAAATCTGAAACTCTGTACCCTTTAAACAACAACTCCCCTTTTCACCCTTTGCCCAGTACTTGGTAACCACCATTCTACTTTCTGTTTCTGTGAGTTTGCCTACTTTAGACACCTCATATGGGTGGGATCATAGAGTGTTTGTCTTTTTGTGACTAGCTTGCTTCACTTAGTATAATGTCCTCAAGGTTCATCCATGTTGTAGCATGAGACCCGATTTCCTTCCTTTTTAAGGCTAATATTCCCTTATAAGTGCACACCACATTTTGTTTCTGTTCATGAATCAGTGGACACTTGAGTTACTTCCACCTTTAGGCTATTATGAATAATTCTGTTACAAACATGGGTGTACAAATATCTCTGAGACTGAGACCCTGCTTTCAGTTCTTTTGGGTTTATGCCCGGAAGTGGAATTGTTGGATTATCTAGTAATTTTATTTCTAATTTTTTGAGGAACCTCCTTACTGTTTTCTACATGGCTGCAACATTTTACATTCCCACCAACAGTACACAGTGGTCCTAATTTCTCCACATGCCTGCCAACAACTGTTATTTACCATTTTGTTTGATAGTAGCTATCCTAGTGGATGTGAGGTGTGTAGATTCTTGGTTAGAATTGTATTTTAACCATATAATCTTCTATACCTCTGAGAGATGTATTAGCTGGCCTTCCCAGCTAATACTCTCACTCCTTTACGCTAGGAGGTGCTTGCCCTGGCGTAGGTTTGTAGTAGTGAGGAACTGGTTTGAATGTCATGGGAAGATATCGTTTTGAGAGAGGTGATGGAAAAATGGAAAGAATTTATTCTAATTGAATTTGAAATGACTTGAATGACTTTTCATTTTGAATCTGACTAATAGCAGTGTGGACGTAAAGGGAAGGAAAGATTAATTTATTGATCCTTGAGTTTTAGGTGATGAGAATATTGTTGTGGAAATAGATGCCTGGCAGGGCAGCTAGGAATATGGGAGTGGTATTATGGGTTAGAAAACAGGTCTGGAAACTTGTTTTCGTGCGAGCCAGTGGGATAGAGGCCCTAGTATTTCTCTTTGAAACATTCATTTTCTTTAGAACAAAAATAATCTGATAAATTTTTCCTTCTCAATTTTTTACAGCTCTTGCAAGCCTAGGATATGAAAAGAGCTGTGTGTTGTTCAATTGTGCAGCCTTAGCTAGCCAGATTGCAGCGGAACAGAACCTGGATAATGATGAAGGATTGAAAATCGCTGCTAAGCATTATCAGGTACGCAGAACAGTAGTTACTACATAACCATCAACGCTAAGTTGGATTAAATTGAAAATAATTTGCATTTAGGTTTATAAATGTTTCTTTACACACAGATGCTTTCTTGAAAAATAATGTACTTTTTAATGAATTGATACATATTTTTGAAGCCCTTAGATAAACTACTTACTTGTGGATCCAGCTCTGTTTTTCCTCACCATTGTATACCCAGCACCTAGCACAGTGCCTGGCACATAATAAAGGCTCAGTAGATGTTGGGAGAACAAATGATTAAATGTTTTGAGGTGAAATCCTTGGCAAGTCCCTTTTAAATAAATGACCTCATTTAAAATATTTGTACATTATTTTTACATAATTTTTCTTAGAGAGACACACTAAAAATTTTACCAGTGTCACAAAAATTAAGACCTCTTGGCAAGAAAATTTTAACTCTGAGCTTGAGGAGAGGTCATAGTTAAATGTGGTCAGATGTGTAATGTTCTTAAGTTAGCTAAATTTAGATTTTAGATACAATCATTTACTAATATGGCATATTATTTGGCGGCAGTATGTTATTTACTCAGCTTTTCTTTTTTGTTTCAATTTAAAAAACTAAGTGATTATTGTTAAGTGATATCTATAATTATGTTTTCATGTTTTATATTCCTTTATAATTTACAGAGTATGTTGATGTTCACATAAACTTTTTAATGCATGTTATATAATGCCATTTTCATTTTACAGACAAGGAGACTAAAGGGCAGAAGTGTTAATAAAGTGGTAGATTGGAGTTTCAGGTGTTCTGACTCCAAATTTTATGGAATTCCAAATGCTTCTTATACTGTCCCTCATGGCTCTGGAATTTGCTTGTTTCAGAGGTGGAGTTTGATCTTTCCCATTGTTTAAGTTTAGAAGAGAGGTGAAGAATGCTGTTCTAAGAAAGTGAGAGGAAAATGTACTTTAAGCACACAACATGCTCCCAATTTTAGATGGGCACAGATGACAAGCATGGTGCATATGCCTTTCCTTTGTGAGGCTATAAATGGCAAATATTTTAAAATGTGAAAGTGAAGTAAAATTTTATTTAATTTTCCATTCATTGTAACTCCAGTAGTTGGCATGTGAAATCTTAGAGGGCATTCTGAATTACTGAGAATATGTTCTATTCTGTGAGTCACCTCTGTGATTCACAGCAGGGTCCCCTAGTGTGATGGAAAGAGATCCTAGATCCCTGTCTGGGCTGTTCGCTGCCAAGAAGCTCTGTGCCCTAGGCTAGGTTCTGTAAACTCTGTATGTCTCTAGTTCATATTTGTGAATGAGAGACTGGATCCCTTGCAGTTCTAGTCTGTGATTCTGTGAGTTTACTAAGCAAGTCAGCTGATCACTCCTTGGAGACATTCTAGTTTTATGATACTTCATGACTGCAGCAATCATTGATGTTTACTTCAGTACAGTTAACCTTGAGTTAGCTCTGTGTAGTGTAGCTGCATAACCCCCAGCACGTTTTAAAAAAAAAAATTTATTTGTTTGGTTGTGCTGGGTGTTAGTTGTGGCTCACCAGCTCCTTAGTTGCGGCTCCAGGGCTCCTTAGTTGTGGCACATGGGCTCCTTAGTTGTGGCATGAGAACTCTTAGTTACAGCATGCACGTGGGATCTAGTTCCCTGACTAGGGATTGAACCCAGGCCCCCTCCATTGAGAGTGCAGAGTCTTATCCACTGCACTACCAGGGAAGTGCCCCCCAGCACTTTTTAATCCCAGACTTCCACCTTTTTTTTCCCCAAGGTTATTTATTTCATAAAAGCGAAGTTATTTTAGTGTTAACCTCAGCGAAATGTAATTGAGAAGAAAAATCTGATGGGGAACATTTCAGCAGGGAGCTCTGAAAGCCAAATAAAAAATCTGTAGCAATGGATAGTCATGCTGTTCCCCAGAGGACTAGATATCAGTACTATTTAAGGTTTCCCCTAAGTATGGCATGTTTAATTATTTGAGAGATGAATTTGGGACCAAATCAAGAGCATTTCAGGACTAAAAACATTTTAATAATGTTTTATCCCTGCCTTTGTTCTCATGTTAGTTTTGAGGAAGTATTTCTAAAAAGTTTAATCAATTTGTCCCATCAGTTTACTTTGTTTGTTACTGCACTTGACTTTAATGTACGTTCAATCTCTTGTTATTCTATAGTGTTTTAGAAAACTGTCCTTATTGTCTATAGGTCAGATGTAAGTGGTTTTGTGTGTAACAGTAGAAAATTGTCTTGCTGAATTCTTACAGATTTAAAAGAAATTCTTTTCTTTCCTCTAGTTTGCTAGTGGTGCCTTTTTGCATATTAAAGAGACGGTTTTATCTGCCTTGAATAGAGAGCCTACTGTGGACATATCTCCAGATACCGTTGGGACTCTCAGTCTTATCATGCTGGCACAGGCCCAAGAAGTATTTTTTTTAAAAGCCACGAGAGGTAATTCCAGTTTGTCCTATATTTTGTTGCATGTGAAAAGAAGTGACAGGCTTTTAAAATAAGAAGGTGATTGTAATATGTTCAACACAGAACTTTCCTCTTTGAATTTGACCCACGGATTATTGAAAATTTTCCGCTTTCCTTTTCTGACCTTAAGGTGGTACAAATGCACATTTAAGAATGTAGGCTGTGTTTGAAGTCTTTTATGAAATATATAGTTACTGTCTTAAAACACTGAACTCTGGAATAGTATTTATATAGGTTTGTAATATGTCAAAAATTCATTCATTCAGCAAATAAGTATTGTGTACAGCTGTGTGCCAATCCCTGTGACAGGCTCTAGATAGAGTTAGCAGACAAACAAGAATTTTGTTTTCTGGAAGCTTACAATTTATTGTGGGGTGGTGATAAATAAGAAATTAAGTGGCCAAGGTAATTTTAGAGAGAGATAATTGCTATGAAGAAAATAAGATGTGATAATGACTGGTGGTCTGGCAGTTGGGTAAGGATGTAGGGGGAGTCATGCTATTTTAGATTCATCATTCAAGAAGAGTTTCTTTGAGGACGTCTTGTTTAAACCAGACTTAACTGATAAGAAGGAGCCATCCAGGCAGAGTCCCTGGCCCTGTGAATGAGGGAATAAGAACAATTCTTATAAGGCATGTGAGTTAGTATGAGAGATTAGAATAAGGCTGAATATGTAAGTACAGAGAAATTGAAAATAAGGGAGCAGTCCATCAGGTGGAAGCTAAATGAACTGGAAAAGTTTTTCTTTTAAAATAACAGCTTATATTGAGGTAGAATTCATAAACAATAAAATTTACCCCTTTAAAGTATACAATTCATTAGTTTTCAGTGTATTCAGAGTTTTGCAACAATCACCACTGTCTTGTTTTAGAACGTTATCATTACCCCCAAAAACCCCATACCCACTGTCAGTCACTCTCCATTCCCCTTTTCCCCCAGCTTCTATCAACTCCTGATCTATTCTGACTCTTTGGATCTGCCTGTGGAATAATTAAGTTGTATGCAGAATTGACTTCATCAATAAGAATTTTTTAAGACAAATGTACAAACTTGTGATCTCAATGTCTATACTGACTTATTATGATATATCAGATTATTTTATATATATTTTCATTATAATGGTCAATTTAATATTTTATTCCAGATAAAATGAAAGATGCTATCATAGCTAAATTGGCTAATCAGGCGGCAGATTATTTTGGTGATGCTTTTAAACAGTGTCAGTACAAAGATACTCTCCCTAAGGTCAGTTATTGTTTTTGTAAATACTCCGTTGTTTTGCTTGTGGAATATTTGGACATTTTTGTGTATAAGAAGCAAACTAAAAATTATGTTTTATAAAGAAATATGAAATTTAAGGAGAGGCATTTGAAGAGTATATTTGTAGAAACAGTTTTTTATTTAAGATGCATGACAAATTCTCTTTCATATTTAGGGGATGCCTTTGCTTCCACTCTTTACTAAACTTGTTTCTCCAAGCTAAAACTCTTGCTGGAAAATTTTGAACACCTGTCTCCAGTAATTTTATCAGATCAAGGCATTGTGTAGTTTTGAATCATTGGTTATTTGGTACAGCATGAGTACTTGAGCATGTTGATTATTCACCCTTTTAATTATTGTCCTGTTTTCTTAAAGATGAATCTTAAAGCGCAAAAACAGACATAAAGACAAAAGGAAAAGGAAACTTAACAAATTCATCCAGTACTTTGATTAGAATTAAGTTTTGCCAACAGGGCTAGAAAATTGGGCTGCTATTGGACAGCTAAGGAAAACAACCATCTAAAACCATATATCACAGGAAGTATTAATTGTTTTAATATAAACCTTTCTGAAGTGGCATTTGAAGAGACTAGTCAGTGATGATCATTTGTAAATGACAAAGCAGATGATTATACTAAGAAGTAAATTCAGAATGCTTAAAAATGGAAACTTACAGACTGAAATGTAGTATGATTCAACTGCTTTCTTTCAGAAATGTTCAAGGAATTAGTTTTGTCTGTATGATAGCAAATAGTATTGGTTACATGCTCTTTTGTAGGGAAATTTATTGATTTATAAGTCATTCAGGAATCTTTATAAATTATGAAATTGCAGACAATTTTGTGGTGAAATAAAAAAGCATGTAAGTACATCAACACATTAGTCAGAATATGAGCACTAGGGAATTTGAAGATTCCTGGAGATTTAAAATTCACCAAGAGATCAGTAGAAATTTGCCCAGGACTCTTGGGTAGTAATAGTGTTGCTCTTAAAAAGAGACTTGGGATCTCCTCTCACCTTTTTTTCATCTGGAAGACCTCATGATCAGCTGCACAGTGTACCGTTACATCCTGTTGGGCCATTAGTTCAGTCCTGTCCTGGAGAGAAGAATGTCACCTACAAAGACTCGGAAACTACCTCTGCACCAATCCTGGTATTCCTTGAAAATCTCCTGTTTAAGTACCAAGTTGCTCCAGACTTACCTTGAGAACTGGCATGAGTGCAGTTTGAGATTTAGATGTCTTTTATTTTTTGCCTTTTTACTAATAAAGCTCATAAGGTATTTTCATATTCTAGTTATAAAACTGGAATATCTGCAAGTAGTGACCCAGGAAGCTAGGAAATTATTCACTGGGAGACAGGAAAGCTCACAAGGTAGTAATTCAGTTTTTGATTCTCTTATTTTTTTTGTCTAGACAGTGATTGTCTAGTATATTTCTTGGATATTATATGGCATGTACTTCCTAAAAACAATGAGGTTATAGGCTAGGATTTGACATTTTAGAAGATCCTCTACTGCTTTTTTGGTTCATGTTTTTGGATCTTCTAAAATTAATTTTGACTGGAATTTTTTTCAAAACAAATTAAGGTAAAATAACACTTTATCATATTAGTCATTAGCTTAGTGCATTTGTCTGTTTGCTATGTGTTTTTGAGTATGTGATACTGAGTAATTTTTATATGGCTAAAAATCATCTTTATTCAAAAAGTCTCTTAGGACATGAATTTAAGAGGGAACTTACTTTACTGTCTTTTGTCTTTTAAACATGTTGAAACAGTCAGCTATAGAGCAATTTCATTAGTATATGTGAGTAATGGTGGTTTAGTTAACTCTTAAGGGCTGGGTAAGGGCTCACAAGAAAGCTTCTAAAGCCTTGTGCTTGGTATTCCTCTGCGAATGTCCATTCTACTTCTCTCTCTAATGCATGCTTTCCTTTCTTTGTAAACAAAATGTTGACTTCATGGCTCAATTAAAGTGAATTGTAAAAGCTTAATTGGCGTCATTTAACAGTTAAAAAGAAAAGAACACAAACCTTAACTCTAATTGGAAGAAAAAAACTGAATTCATTGAATCCAGTCTATGCAAAATCATGTGGTCTTCTCTGTTTACACCTGACTAACCTATCTCTAAACCATTAATGGGGTGATTCTAATTTCTGTCTCCTTTTCCTTTTTCTTCCTGCATCCCATGTTGTCTGTGGTGGTTTGTGTGGTTGGACTCTCCCCTGGTCAGTATTTTTATTTCCAGGAGGTGTTCCCTGTCTTGGCTGCAAAGCACTGTATCATGCAGGCCTATGCTGAGTACCACCAGTCTATCCTGGCAAAACGGCAGAAGAAATTTGGAGAAGAGATTGCAAGGTTACAGGTGAGTTTCTCAGAATTAAATATTTAAGTAACTTGGATTTCTCTCTTTTTTTTTAAAAAAAAATTATTATTTATTTATTTATTTAGGGCTGTGTTGGGTCTTCGTTTCTGTGCAAGGGCTTTCTCCAGTTGCGGCGAGTGGGGGCCACTCTTCATCGCGGTGCGCGGGCCTCTCACTGTCGCGACCTCTCCCATTGCGGAGCACAGGCTCCAGACGCACAGGCTCAGTAGTTGTGGCTCACGGGCTTAGTTGCTCTGCAGCATGTGGGATCTTCCCAGACCAGGGCTCGAACCCATGTCCCCTGCATTGGCAGGCAGATTCCCAACCACTGCACCACCAGGGAAGCCCGGATTTCTATTTTTTTTTTAGTGAGATTCCCAAGTTTGCTCGTAAAACCTTTCCCACTCATTTCCCCTGTCAACAGAGTCAGGTGATTGTTTTTATTTTCTAGGCTATACCTACTGTGTGCTTTTTTTTTTTTTTTTTTTTTTTTTGTGGTATGCGGGCCTCTCTCTGCTGTGGCCCCTCCCGTTGCGGAGCACAGGCTCCGGACGCGCAGGCTCAGCGGCCATGGCTCACGGGCCCAGCCGCTCCGCGGCATGTGGGATCCTCCCAGCCCGGGGCGCGAACCCGGGTCCCCTGCATCGGCAGGTGGACGCGCAATCACTGCGCCACCAGGGGAGCCCCCAAAATTAAATTATTATATGATCTAAGCTGAATATTTAACCAAGATGAAAGGAGAGTATTTTGTTTTTAAAACGCGCAACCACTGCGCCACCAGGGAAGCCCACTGTGTGCTTTTTGAAGTCTCATATTTTATCTAAAAATTTCATGCAAAATTTGCATTCAGTTTTCTTTTATTTATCCATGTTTATTTTAATATAAAATATTCTAAATTAATTATATGCTCCAGAAAGGATGTGGAGTACTTAACTTATGGCCTAGCCTTGGTCTAAATTGGGTCATTACAATTCCACAGCTTGAAAAGGACAGTGGTAATAGATACATAAATAGATTTGGTAATCAGCAGAGTACCTTCTATGCTGTTGTATCAGCACTGGGTGTGTGAGAAACTTGATGTGACATCTGGGGCAACTTTGCAGCAGGGGCAAGGGCTGTTTACATGAGCTGTTTGTATTTTGAGGGTTGGTAAGCAGAGGGTAGGAAGAGGACTGTTAAGGAAACTTAAATATGGGCTGGTATTAGAAGATACTATGCAAATCTTATTTAGGAAGTTAAGTTTAGTCTTTTCATGAGAAAAGAAACCCAAGTTTTATAAAAAATAAAATGTATGCTTGTATTATGCTCCACACCTCCACACTGACAAAATCAGAGATGGGCACACTCAGATTATCAAACATATTTTATTTTTCTAGGGATTCACTTTGATTATAATAACTTAGCATCATATGAAAGCATTATATGAAAATGCTTCTGAGAAGAGGGTTTCTGGGGGAGAGATTTTTTTCAGGGTAGCATATTTAAAGTATTAGGAGTATTAGGAGTTTTGACTGAAAGAAGAACACACAACATAAGAGTTGGAGTTTAAGTTTTATTCAGGGACTTTACTGAGGACTGTGGCATGGGAGACAGCCTCTCAGTAGCTCTGGGGAACCACTCTGAAGAGGTAGGGGAGACACCAGCTTATATATGATTTTGGCTAAGGAATATGTACAGTCGGTCAGGCTTACATCTCAGTAACATTACTGCTAGTCACAAAGAAAAGATATCTCAAGTTAATGATTTTAGTGCTTTTCTATGTGTGGGAAGATGTGGGAATCTGGGTTCATTAAAATTCTTCCTCAGATATGCATCTAACTGTCTAAGGGGCCTGTTTTTCGAAAGCACAGAGTGCCTCTACTTGTTTTTCATCCCTAATTCCTCTCTCAGGGAGCAGTGTTGGTCAGCCACTGCAGTGGATAATGACTGGGTGATGAGCACTGCTGTTTGTTTTACAGAAGTTTAGCTTTTTTATTTTGGGGGAATTCTGGGACTATTATATTCAAATAAGCCTTTATTCTCTATAAACCAGTTATATAAGAGCCTCTTTGAAATTTTAATCTAATTTTTTAAACCCCTCTGGAAAAAGGAAACTTTCAAACTCATAACAAGAGATAAAGACTTTTTTCAGTTATGGACACACAAGAGTTTATAACTTCAGTTTTACACCTTTAGTCATAGGTCAGAAGTTAACATATAGAACACAAATACTTACTGATTCATATCTCCAAAGGCTGTTCCTCTTTCCATTAAGTATGAGATATTTTTCTACTTGATTTGAGCTCAGAAATAGGCAAACAGAACAAAACAGACAAAAAAGATGACCAGCAACTCATATTCTCCGTAGTCTCTCCTTCTGCCCCATGTACCTGATGGTTGCACCATTCAATCAGCTTTGCAATCATTGTTAACAATAATGGGGAAAAACATATTAGTCACGAGCAAACCAGAAATAAAAACAAAATCACAAGAGTCAGGAATATCACAATAGTAGGTAAAATAACAAAGGGAAAATTGCTGCTTGTGATTCACTTCTGGGGCCAAGAAAAGTTGTACCTGGACTTATACAGCTCATGCAGTGTGCTTATTGGACAGTGCAGTTCATTTGGCTCCAGAAGGTGGGTCCACTTGATCATCCTGGTGGAGTCTCTAAAGCTGCCAAGGTACGATCTTCAAAAAGACATAAAAATACAGTTGATACTTGAACAACACAGGCCTGAGCTGTCCAAGTCCGCTTATATTGCAGGTTTATTTCAATGAATAAATATTTGGATCTCTGTATCTTCACGTTCTGAATTTATGGATTCAACCAAATGCTGGTCGTGTACTATGTTTAATCTGCAGATGCAGAGTCTGGGTACGGAGGGCCAACTGTGGGACTTGAGGATTTGGATTCTGGTATCTGTGGCAGATCCTGGAACCAATCCCCCGTGGATACTGAGGGATGACTCTATACAGATAAAAAAAATGTGACTCAGATAGAATGAATACCTACCAGAATTTATTTAATTCATTAATGAGGGACTTAATGAGATGATAAAACTGATTTGGTGAAAGTATTGTTTTTTTCTTTGTTATGATAGTAGCTTGTAGATATTAAGGAGATTGTTTATGCTTCTGTATGAATTTTATTTAAGTATTTACTATGGAAAATTTCAAAAAAATATATATATATAAAAGTAAGAATCATCAGATATCCATTACCCAGCTTCAGTGATTATCAATATTTTGCTTTGCGTTTCATGTTTCCCCTTCCCCTCTTATTTTTTTGGAGTATTTTCAGCTGTCTTATGTATCATTTGATCCTTAAGTTACTTCAGTGTATGTAAGTCTTAAAAAAATTAAAACCACAATGTCATCCTATCTAGCACAATTAATACTAATTAATAATTAATTCTAGTAATCTAATAGTATCCGAACATAGTTTATGATACTAAAAAATCAGCTTTCTCTGATTTTTTCTAAAATGTGTTTTTACAGTTGGTTTGTTCAAATGAGGATTCATACATGGTCCTCATGTTGCATTTGGTTGATATGTCTCATGAAGTTTTAATTTGTAACGGCCTCTGCTCCCCAACTGCCATGTTGAATTGTCCTCATTTTTTCTTGTTTTGTATGTTTCTTACACTGATTTCTGTGATGTCTGTTATCTCTTTCATGTTCCTTGCATAAATCTTACAGTCTTCCTTAAACTATTTTCGTATTTTTCTTCACTTTCTTTCCTGAGTTCTGCAGGTCCTGTTTCACATTCTCTTGCTATCTATCACCCACTGTTATCTGGGCCATCTGGTCCTCTGTTCATATTTTGTGTGTCTTTGGTACTGTGATTGCATCCTTAAGTTTTTAGCTTATTTTAGTTTTTTTAGTATGCTGTGTTCTTTGCTTTGTGGCAATATTTCTTTCTTGTTTTTTTTTTTTTGGCTGTGCTGCGAGGCTTGCAGGGTTTTAGTTTCCCGACCAGGGATTGAACCCGAGGCCACAGCAGTGAAAGTGCGAGTCCTAACCACTGGACTGCCAGGGAACTCCCTGTGGCAACGTTTCTTCAGTGAATTTTCATTATCTGTTGGAAAGTTAAACTGCTCTTTTTCATCCTTTTCCTTATGGTTTCTTAGTGTTGAGGCAGATGGGATGCCTTGTCAGTCACTTGTGTTTGAATGAGCTTGATTTTAGTTGGGGAATAGCAAGAGGTTCCTGGGTGGGGGAACCGCAGGGTATCTTTCCAAGCCTCCTTGTGTAGGGCCCTTCCTCCTCTCCTCCTCTCTGCTTCTCAAAGCCTGGTGTAGGAAGGATTCCACTTCTGTGCCTGTATTTCCCGGAGTTCCTCACAGCCTTTGCTTTTCCAGGTGATGCATCTACTTTCAGAGTTTGTATTTTGTTGACATTTTCTAAGTGCTTATCCCCTTTCCTCCTTCTCCCCACTTTCAGTCCTCTGTTCTGCTTCCCCCAGCATCCCTGCCCTTGTAATTATCTGCCTCTGTGCTCAGCAGCTCCTTGGGATGACGCTCCTCAGTATTCCATTTTTCCCGTGACCCCTGGGTGGCTCCAGGCAGGCCATTTGGCTTTACCTTTATCTTTGAGCTGGCAGCTGTCACCTCATTGCATTTCATTGTTTTTAGATTTGCTTAATTAAGCACTTTCCCGGTGGGGCCCTTAGCCTTCCCCTGCTGTATTCAGCATTTCTTATGCTCTTAATAATTTTTCAGTGTGGGGGAGCGTTTGACCACATTTACAAATCAAATTTGATGTACAGATCACTTTAAAAAGTGATTTAAATTTGTGCATTTTCCCATCTCTTGGTTTACACTAAAGGTATAGCTTTTGTTTTCTTTGTTTTGGTTATCCTTGTTTCTATTTCATGTTAATCTTGCACATATATTTTAAAATTTATTCCTGTATATTTTGTCTTCCTGTTGCTAGTAACAATGGATTTTTTCTTTAGTTATCTTTTCAAATTGGTGGTTGTTTATCTGTATTCGCTCTGTTGATTTTGAATCTAAGCTATCTCTTATTTAGAATAGTTAATTCTCTTAGCTTTTGCTGATATACAAATATATACCAGCAAAAGCTGGTAAATAATCATTGTTCCTTTTCTTTTCTAAATTTTATACCTCTAATTTTATCCTTTTGTCTGGTTATTTTGACATGTTCTGTGTTCTATGTTCATGACGATACTGGTGATCTTTGTTTTATTTTGACTCTAGGAATGTTTCTTTTATTTTTCTGCTAAGCATGAGATTAGCTTTGGAGGTTAAGATTTTAACATGTTAAGGAACTGGATATCTATTTTTATTTTACTAAAATTTAAAAAAATGTCAAGAGAATATTTTATCAAATGATTTTTCAACGTCTTTGGAGATAATTTGATTTTTTATTTTTTATTTTTTTAATTTTTATTTTTTTTGCGGTACGCGGGCCTCTCACTGTTGTGGTCTCTCCTGTTGCGGAGCACAGGCCCCGGAAGAACGCAGCTCCGCGGCATGTGGGATCTTCCCGGACCGGGGCACGAACCCGTGTCCCCTGCATCGGCAGGCGGACTCTCAACCACTGTGCCACCAGGGAAGCCCTAATTTGATTTTTTAAACTTAAATTTTATTATTTGGAGAATTACATAAGTAGGTTTTCTAATATTAAACCATTCTTGTAATCTTGTAATTTTGTTGTTTTAGACTGCTTTATCTCTTCATGTGGCCGCTTTATATAGATGGTCTTTATATACCTGAGAATATTATGTATTCTCTAACTGTGGAGCCCAGGGTTCTCCATGTCTGGTAACTCAAACTCATTAATTATGTTGTTCAGATCTTCTATAATCTAACACATCTTTTGTTTACTCCATTTATTTCATTTATTTCTGAGACAGGAATGTTAAAATTGTCCATTCTAATACTGGGTAGATTTATCAATTTTTCATTATAATTGTTTATATGGATAAACACTTTTAAATACAATATTTAAGAGGTTTTATATCTTTCTGGCAAATTGGAAAGTGTTTTATACTGAATTTATCCCTAATAATGCTTTTGACTTTATTGTCTATTTTATCTGGTGTTACTATACCTAACACCACCTAAGTAATTTGAACCCTAACTTTATGTGAGGCATGTGTTCATCTTATGTATCACAAGGGCAGCCTTTAAAGAAAAGATTCCTATTGGTGCTGACACAGCATGCTTCCTTGTTGATTTCCTATGTTGCATAATTTTTTTCTGACTCACCCTTTTCATGACGGGTATAGCCCTTTGAGGTTCCTGCCTTCATGTGGAGGGTGAAAGGGATGTTTCTTAGTTTTCCGTCTTATGTAGTTTCAAGACCCCTGTCTTAAGTCTCCCTGAGGGCTTTTAATGCATTTTAATAGCTCGTCCTTTGGGTACAGAAATACCCAACAGCCAGAGCCAGCTTTCCTCAATGTCAGTTTATAGTTTTGATTTCTTTTATTTTCTTGGTAATTCATTCATGTCTTTAAAGGGATATCTGCTCTGTATTATTCTTCATTTTTGATATTTTGGTATTTGTGATGGGAGAATTTCTAGGCTGTTCTGTTGACCACATTTCTAGTAATGCCAGTCCTCAAAGATTTTTTTAAAAAACCAGTGCTTGGATACCTGGTTGAAAAAAAGAAAGAAAATATTCTTTTATTTTATTTTTTTTACATTTTCTTAAGCATGCAGCAGAATTGATTAAAACAGTGGCATCTCGCTATGATGAATATGTCAACGTGAAGGAATTTTCTGACAAAATCAACCGTGCCCTTACTGCAGCAAAGAAGGATAATGATTTCATTTATCATGATCGAGTTCCAGACCTTAAAGATCTAGACCCTATTGGCAAAGCCACACTTGTGAAATCTACGCCAGTCAGTGTACCCATCAGCCAGAAATTCACTGGTATGTCAACTGTTCAGAGGCACTTTAATCTTATTTATTTTTTCTGCAGTTTAATCTACTTTTTGTAGCTAAAATCACATAATTGCGATTGTATGCTTTGAATATAATTTGCATTCATGTTGTTCAAAGTGAATATGAGAATAAAAATTACAGTGAAATTTTAAGATGGAAAGTAAATGGTAGTAAAGCATAAAGTATATATACAACAGAGTCAGAAAACTTGAAACTGTGTCTGAGTAATGATAACGACGTCAGTGAGCATTTGTCTTTTTGTTAACATTTGTTATTTAAGATTCTGCTGATAAAAATAAACATACATAAATATGACTTTAAACACATAAACTTCTGGAGTCATGGTTGTATGAAATGTTATAATATCCTTGAATATTGTAGTTATAAGCAATATTATGGTAGCCTCTAGCTGAGATGCCAAGGATATTATTCTAAGTTATTGGGTGGTTATTTTACAGTTGGCCATCTGTATCTGTGGTTCCACAGCCATGAATGCAAGGAACTGCTGATTGAAAATATTCACATAAAAAAATTTCCAGAAAGTTCCAAAAAGCAAAACTTGAATTTGCCATCCTCTGGCAACTATTTTACATAGCATTTACATTGTGTTAAGTATCATAAGTAAGTTAGAAATGATTTAAAGTATTTGGGAGGATATTTGTAGGTTATATGCAAATACTGTGCCATTTTTTATAAGGGACTTGGGCATCCACGGATTTGGTATTGGCTGGGGGTCCTGGAAGCAATCCCCTGCAGATACCAAGGGACAACTGTACTTATTTCTATTTAACAAACACAAAGTGTCTACCATGTACCAGAAACTCTTTTCAGCACTTTACAAATATTAGCTCATTTATTTCTCAGAACAACTCCATGAGACAGGTACTATTATTATCCCCATTTGACTGATAAGGATACTGATGCAGAGTGGTTAAGTCATTTGCCCAAGGTTGCAGAGCCAGGAAGTGGTGGAGCTGGAAACCATAGCACTGTGGCCCACTCAATCAGTTTTCATCACCAAATAAGCATTGTTTTCTCCTGTGTAGATCTTCTTCACCAAAGATCCTTTAAACTTAATGACTAACACATCTTTAAAAGCTAAGAAAATTAAGTTCAAAGAAAAAGCTTTCGTTATCATTGTCCACGCATATGGTGATCTAAAAATTCTCTTCATCATTGTATTTTCAATAGTGATTTAGTTTTGTTCTTTAAATATCTGTAGACTTTTAATGTGAATATTGGAAAGGAAATATGACTAGTCACTTTACAGTTTGAGTTTTTGTCTTAAAATTTTGTTGAAATTTTGATTCCTAATTTTAGATCTGTTTGAGAAGATGGTTCCTGTGTCAGTGCAGCAGTCTTTGGCTGCCTGTGGTCAGAGGAAAGCTGATTTAGTTAACAGATCAATTGCTCAAATGAGAGAAGCCACCACTTTGGCAAATGGGTAAGTAGAGCTTAACTTTCATAAATTTATCTCTAAAGTTCTAATGTTTTCTGATTGATTATTTATGAACGTTGTAGTTTTCTGAGCTCAGAGCTGAATGTCAAGGATATTTGAAATAACAAATATAGACACACACACATTTCTTGGGGACACTATATTTACTGAACCCTGGCAAATATATTATAGTTGGAAGAAATTTAATTACTGAAACAAAGTGAAAATATTTGACCACTAATTTGTATTTTAGGAGATACTTATTTGAGGGAAATGTGAAGTAGAACTGAATTTTCAAGGTTAAGATACATGTACGTTCAGTATTGTGAAACAGTTTTTGTTTTTGGTGGATTGAAGACTAAGAAAATAATACATTGTTTTAAAAAAAATATTAAGTATAATTTTCACACAATAAAGTACACCCATTTTAAGTGTATAGTTCAGTTCTTTTTGATAAATATGTATACCCATGTAACTACCACCATCATGATCAAGATAGAGAACATATCCATCACCCTAAAAAATTCCCTCATGCCTTTACATTCAATTCCTCCTCCTCTACCCTCTAGCCACTACTGATCTGCTCCCTGTCACCACAGGTTAGTTTTACCTTTTATACAAGTTAATATAAATGTAATCATTATAACATGTGCAATATGTATATGACAGTATATAGTACATTATATACAGTAAATAGTACATTATATATGATATATATTGATAGTACATTATATACAGTGTATAGTATTGCTGCAGTATGTATAATATGCAATACTTGCAATATGCACAGCATGTATCAGTATATATTAAAAATGTGTTGGGCTTCTTTCACTTAGCATAATCTATGTTTTATGTATCAGTTTGATTTTTATTACTGAGCAGTATTTTTTTTATGGTTAAATAGTTTGTTAATTCTTTCACCTTTTGATGACATTTCAGTTGTTATGAACATTGATGTACAGATCTTTGTGTGCACATGTTTTATTTCTCTTGGGTAAGTAACCTAGGATTAGAATTGCTGAGTTGTATGGTTAGTGTATGTTTAACTTCACAGGAAATGTCCAGATGGTTTTCCAAAGTCATTGTTCCTGCACTGTTTGAGAAATGTACTTGCTCTGTATCCTTATCAGAACTTAGGATTGTCAGTCTCTTTAATTTTAGCCATTTTAGTGTTTGTGTAGTAGTATCTCATAGTGGTTTAATTTTCATTCCCCTGATGACTGACGATGTTGAGCAACTCTTCATGTGCTTATTAGCCATTCATATGTCTTTGTGAAGTGTCTGTTGAAATCTTTTTGCTCATTTTTAGAAACTGAGTTTTTGTTCTTAATAATTTTTAAAGAGTTCTTTACATATTTTAGAGGCAAGTCCTTTATCAGAAATGTTACTGAGAATGTTTTTTCCTAGTCTTGTTTGCTTTTTCATGTTTTTAATTTTGATAAATGCATAGGTTTTGACCTCATTTTACTTTTTCCAGTGAGAAAGCAACATAAGTTTACTCAAACATCCCCTCCATTACGTAAATGAAATAATAGAATAATAGTTATTGTGCCACGAAACAGAACAGATGAAGATTCTGTATTAATACATAGATCAACTGTGTACTCTTGAAATTTTGCTTAGATGATATGAAATTATAACCATTTTGTGTATTATTTCTGTTTTGTCACTGACAGTATAACAATCAGGAGTGTGATAAAAGATTGCTTTTTTTTTTTTTTTTTTTTTTTTTTTTTTGGGCGGTACACGGGCCTCTCACTGTTGTGGCCTCTCCCGTTGCGGAGCACAGGCTCTGGATGCGCAGGCCCAGCGGCCATGGCTCACACGCCCAGCCACTCCGCGGCATGTGGGATCCTCCCGGACCGGGGCACGAACCCGTGTCACCTGCATTGGCAGGCGGACTCTCAACCACTGTGCCACCAGGGAAGCCCAAGATTGCATTTTTAAAATAGAATTTTTGACTTTTAATTACTTAGACTGAAAGAAGTTAAGTTTACCTGTGAGCCAAAGGTATCTAGTATATTTTAATGCATATTTCTTACCTTTTAGCTTTCAGTTCTGAACTGTGAACCTAACTTAACTCTTTAATGATTTTCTTTTAATTTTATCAATCACTGATTTTCTGTTTTTCCTCTTTTTGCTTTATGTTTCCATTGACAGGGCTTACCCACTTTTTTGGAGTGCTAACTCTGCTGCTATTGATTTGGATGTAGGAGATCAGTGTTTTAAAGGAGGATTAGACCTCTAGATGACATAGTATCTCATTTTTTCAGGGTGTTAGCTTCACTTAATCTTCCAGCAGCAATTGAAGATATATCTGGAGATACTGTACCTCAGTCTATACTGACTAAGTCCACATCTGTGATTGAACAGGGAGGCATCCAGACTGTTGATCAGTTGATCAAAGAGCTACCTGAACTTCTACAAAGAAACAGAGAAATCCTAGATGAGGTATGTTTTAAGAGATTTGCTTTTCAAGTAAAAACTTTTCAGCACCTTGGTGTCCAGCAGGGATTAGGACTCAAGGCTTCTTCCTATTGGGTTTCACAAGGTAGCACTCATCATTTAGGTGACTTTGCTGTGACCCAGACAGAGTCTGCTCTTCAGCCTCAAGAGGAATTCTAATTGAGTGAAAATGGGGTCATATGTGTCTTAAGGGTATATAAATGCACATTACTGAAACTCGTATGACCATTGTGTAAAACTAGTATACTGTGAGAAATTACTATCACACAAACTGTTCAAGCTTTTCATAATTAATGATTTTTTTTTCCTATGAAAGATTAGGTCTCTGGTGAACAATGAATCAGACTAAGGAAGTTAGGCTATCAGATGTTTTATAAGCCCAGTATACCTGTCTTTTAGTAGAAAGGAGATTTTATCAATAAGAATGGAGCACTCAAGTTTTTTGGCTAAAGACAACTATTTGGCAATGTTATTCTCCTTTTATTGTGCTTTCACCTCTTTCCCCTAATTGATACATTTGTTTCTTTAGCTATAAATATATTCAGGCTGGTTATTTTGGCTTTTGTCAGTTTAGGAGTCACATCTTTTTTAGGTGACTTCTGTTCTCAATGCTTTAATTCATGTTTTGATCTTTCAGTTAACTGTCAGAGGATGTTGTATTTACATCACATCCAAGTACTTTGGGGCAAAGACGGAGTACTTAAGTACTTATGACAGTGTGAACCTTGGGGATAAGAATATATACCTTCCAGGGTTATTTAAAGGATTAACTAAAATAAAACAGAAATATTAATGTGAAAAAAGCTCATCTCATAATTAAGGGAAAACTGGCTTTATTAGTGTATGTGATATGTCTGTTGTCTGCCTATCTTAATATGAGGTATTTTTATTTATTTTATTTGATGTTCCTAACAGCCTTATGAGTCAGAGTCACTGTTATTCTGTCAGTTGTACTTGGAGAGTCTCATTTTAAGTAAGTTGTAAGTTGTGAAGCTGATACTGTTTTTGAGTGTTTATCTCTGTGGTAGCAAATTTAATTTTAGTCTTGATTTTGAGACAATTTAAAGTGTCCACTAATTTATTTTTTAAATGATAAATTTATCTTGCTTGGGAGCTGTTGGGCCCTTTCCATCTTAGATTCATGGATTCTGTTTCTTCAGTTACTCTTTTTTCCTCCATTCTCTCCTAATGAATTCCTGTTAGATTGATGGTGGTGCTTCTGGGTCAGTTCTTCACATCTCTCTCTCTTTAAAAAAAAAAAAAAAAAAAATTAATTAATTAATTAATTAATTTGACCGCACTGGGTCTTAGCTGCGGCACTTGGGATCTTTGTTGCCACCTGCAGGATCTTCATTGCAGCATGCAGGATCTAGTTCCCTGACCAGGGATCGAACCTGGGCCCCCTGCATTGGGAGCACGGAGACTTAACCCCTGGACCACCAGGGAAGTCCCACACCTCTTAAAGTTTCTATTACTTTTTCTCTTTGTGCTCTTGTTCTTTCTGGGAGATTGTCTCAGGCTAGCCATCCAGCTTATTAATTGGCTATTTAGCTGTGCCTTACTGTTTTTTCCCCCATATTTTTCATTTCCAAGATGCCTAATTGGTTCTTTTAATAAATCACCTGTATTTATCTCACAACTACATGTGTCTTTTTTTTTTGAGATAAAATTCACATAACATAAAAGTTCACCATTTTAACCTCTTTAGGCATTTAGTACATTCACAGTATTGTGTGAGCACCAACACAGTCTGATTTCAGAACATTTTCATCACCCCCCAAAGAAACCCTGTACCCATTAACTCCTCATGGAGTTAATGAGTCACTCCTCATTCTCCCTTTCCCCTTGCTCTTGGCAACCACAAATCTAATCTGTTTCTATAGATTTATTTATTCTGGACATTTCAGATAAACAGAATCATGCCTTTGGAGTGTTTTTGTCATAAAAGGGTGTTGGATTTTGTCAAATATTTTTTCTGTATCTGAAGATGATTATATGGGTTTTTTCCCCTTCATTTTACTAATACAGAGTATTACATTAATTGATTAATTGGTGTGAACCACCCTTGTTTTCCTAGTATATCCCACTTTGTCATGGTGTAGAATCCTTTTAATGTGCTGCTGGATTTGGTTTGGTAGTATTTTGTTGAGCATTTTGCATTTATATTCATAAAGGATATTGGTCTGTAGTTTTCTTGTTGTGTCTTTGACTTTCAACTTGTGTGTCCTTATGGTTGTGTCTTTTGTAAATGGCGCATAGTAAGGTTTTTCCTTTTTTAGTTTGACAGTCTTCATCTCTATTTGTAGAGGGTTAAATCCATATATATTAGCTGTGAGTATTCATATATTTGGAATCATGTTCTTCTATATTTTGTATTTTCTACTTGTCTCACTCTTTTGATTTCCTTCTTTTTGGGTCCCTCCTCACCCTCACTTTTTCCTCGTTTTATTGAATTTCCTCCATTTCTTTCTTTTTTTTTTTTCTTTTCTTTTTAACAGCATGGAAGTTGTACACTTATTTTTCTTCTTTAAAGTTCATTATGATGTGTCTGGGTGTGGGTTTATTTTCATTTAAATTGCTTGATATTCTGTTGGATCCAGTGAATTTGAGGAGTTGTGTCTTTCATCCATCCCGGAAAGTTCTTAGTTTTCACTTCTTTCAATATTGCTTTTTCCCTATTCTCATTATTATCTCTTTCTGGATCTCTGATATTGAATCTTCTCCCTTTATTTTCCAGGTCTTTTAACCACTTGTATTTTCTGTTGCTCTGTGCTTCATCTTGTGTGATTTCTTCTGGTCTGTCTTCCAGTTCACTGGTTCTCTTCAGTTATATCTCAGCAGTTTTTAACTATCCATTAACTTCCTAACTTTTTCATTTTATTTTTTTCATTTCCAGAAATTTTATTTGGTTCTTTTTCAATTCTTCTCATTCTCTTTCTCCTGTCATACTTTTATCTCTTATTCTAAACATAGTAAATATATTTATTTTATTTTTTTTATTTTATCATCTTAGTATCTGTGGTCTTTGTGGTTTGGTTTCATGATTTGTTATTTTTGCTGATTTTTTGCTAATTGTGGTTTGTTTCCTCTTATTTCAGTGTTTTTTGTTTTGTTTTTGTTTTGTTTTGGTGTGTTCCTGTATTTTAAGACTGTTAATTTGGAGGGTTTTTTCTTTTTTTTTTTTCTTTGTGGTTAATCTTTTACTCTGAAATTCATCTTAGGACTTTGTGTCACACAGGTATTATGATTTCCAGTTCTAAGTTCAGGCTTTTGATTAGGAATCTTAAGGTGATACTTCTTTTCTATTTAGAGCCAAGATTCAGACAGGTAAGTTCCCTTCTCTTGGGCAGTTTTCCTTTTTAAAAATTTGTCCACCGAGTGTCACCCATTTGGAAGTGACCCATTTTTTTTTTTTTTTTTTTTTGTGGTATGCGGGCCTCCCTCTGCTGCGGCCTCTCCCGTTGCGGAGCACAGGCTCCGGACGCGCAGGCTCAGCGGCCATGGCTCACGGGCCCAGCCGCTCTGTGGCACGTGGGA
>NC_041231.1:54918498-54932891 GCF_002837175.3 Physeter macrocephalus | reverse complement strand
CCGGACCGGGACGCGAACCCGGTTCCCCTGCATCGGCAGGCGGACGCACAACCACTGAGCCACCAGCGAAGCCCGGAAGTGACCCATTTTGAGGGAAGATCGTTCCCTTGATCTAACCTCCTCCTCTTATTAACTCCACCTGTGTTTCTTGTCTCCTATTCATGTTCTGTTAAATTCACACTCTAAGCCATTAGAGAATGTGTAGTAGGTGAACTATGGACAGTAGGCCAGTTCTACCTTGTGGCCTGTTTTTATATGGTTCACTAGTTAAGGATGATTTTTACCACTTTTAGAGAATTGTAAAAAAAAAAAGAAAAGAAGAATATGTGACAGAGACTATAGTTCACAGAGCCTAAAATATTTACCCTAATGTTTGACACAAAAGTTTGCAGACCTCTGCTCTAAGCTATCAGGAATTAGCAGATACCATTGACTCTAGCACTTGTGTCCATTGGTGGATTAGCACTTGTGTTTCAGGCCCTCTACTATCCTGTCTTCTCAGCTATGCATTAGAAAGGCATTTTTTTAATATGTTAATTTTCAGTTTGTTGTATTGGGAGTGAAGTATAAATATTTTCATGATTTAATCAGTTTTCTCTCTGTTTTGTTTATGGTTTCAGTGGTCTAAAGGCTTTCTATTTGTTTTAATCTTAAAAACATCTTTGTTTAGTCTTGGTACATGGATGTGCATAATCTCTTAGTCTTCTTTCTTAATTTTACTGAGTAAGGTAATGGCTAACCTAGTCTTAAATTTTTACAAGATTTTTTGTTAAATATAACTTGGGTTTCTGCAACAGAAATTACTGTACTAATTTATATTCTAACCAGTACTGTAGGAGCTCACTAATTCTTACCTGTATTGAGTATGATCGTCTAAAAACTGTTTTAAATTTTTTACACCAGAAGTATTTCATTGTTGCTTTACCTTCTTTTTATAAGTCATTAAGACTGTTGGATGAAGAAGAAACAACTGACAATGATTTAAGAGCAAAATTCAAGGAACGCTGGCAAAGGACACCATCCAATGAACTCTATAAGCCCTTAAGAGCAGGTAAGAATGTGCATAAATGACTTTGACTTGAGTTAAGTTCTCAGTTTGGATCCACGTTTTTTGCTTGATTGAAGTAGGCTCTGATGTAAATGTGTTTTTATTGAAACTGTGCTATTATGAAAATCCAGGTGTTTTTCTTCAGTTCCGTGTAAGACAAAAAATAACAAAGATAATCCACGTTCATTATGAGAAGTTCAAATTCTTAAGAAAGTAAAAATTAAAATGATCTGTAATAACACTCATTTCCTATTCCAAGCTCTATGCATATTTTAAAAACATAAATGAGATTGTATTATATATATGGTTTTGTAATTTCATTTCATTTAGTAGTGGGTAGTAAAAGATGAGTTTTAACAGTTAACCTGAAACCAAATTATTATTTTTAAGACTTTGAATATTAAGATTTTGTGCTTGTTAAGATAAACGATGTCTAGACTTGTTTTATTTCTCCGTAAAAGTAATGAATACTATTGAGATTTTTCTAAAAATATATCTGCTTTTCTTTTAAGTCAGATTTAAGGAGTGATCCTTTGAGAGAGGAATACTTTTGAAATAAGTTGTAACAATTTTTGGAGTGAATGTTATCTTTCTATATTCACAAGTTGTAGGAAAAGATTAGACTAATGTCGATTGGCTTTTATTTGGTGGACAGTAACCGCAAATGTATTTTAACGTTTAACTATGCTTTTGCTTTATAATTGATTTTGTCATTTTTCCAAAACCAAAAATGCAAAGACTAATAGGAGCTCAGTTTCTGTTATCTAGTGAATTGGGCCTTATAGAAGGGGGAAACAAGTAAAGTTGGAGAACAGAATTAAAAGTACAACCAGCTTATATACATTACTGTTAAAATCAATACTGTGCTCTGGTAACATTTTTTTTTTTCCCTCCACAGAGGGAAGCAACTTCAGAACTGTTTTGGATAAAGCTGTGCAAGCAGATGGACAGGTGAAAGAGCGTTACCAGGCTCACCGGGACACCATTGCACTTCTGTGTAAGCCGGAGCTGGAGCTGAATGCTGCCATCCCATCTGCTAACCCAGCGAAGACCATGCAGGGCAGCGAGGTGAGGACATGCATTTTGATGTGGGTGATCATCTGCTTATGAAAACTATGTTCAAGCCATTATATACAATGAATTACCAATTTTTTTTCTTACGGCATCTTTTTAAAAATGCTGATGTACATTGGGGTGGTTGTTTTTAGAGTAGCATGATATATACACTGTGTAAAAAGTAATTATATTTATAATACTACTATCCTGTGGTAATAATTTCCATTTATTGAATGCCTCCTATGAACTGGGTACTGTATTCTAGGTACCTCATATGTTCACAGGTTTAATTCAAATTTTATAAAAGGGAGAGGCTTGGAAGTATAGGAACTTCCTTGAAGTGGAAGGACTGGATTGGCCAGATACTCTTCTGACCACAGATTCTTTGTTTCTTACATCATTCTATACCACCTTCCACCATATTCCACTGGGAGTACCTCTGAAGGGAAAGTTGTCAAGGTGTGCTTGTTAATCTAATAAATGGATAACGTCATCATGAAATTTCTACTGGTGACAGGAAGGAGAAAATCAGTAGTGGGGCGTGTGATTCGCTAAGTCCCAAAAGGGGAGAGTGTGGACTGAACACTGTGAAGTAGTGTAGGAGGGTAAGAGGAGACCCGAAGCACACAGGAAAATAAGCCAAAGGGTAAGAGATAGTGCTGAAAACTTCTTGAAAAAGGTTGAATTTCCTGGAATAGTAGTTCTCAGAAGTTATCATTGTCATTCCTTATTTGTCTTTGCACAGAAGCATTTCATGTATTTACTCAGCCAAGACTTAATGGATAGCTACTGTGTAAGGCACTGTGCTAGATGCACGTAATATCCAGCCTTTACCTTCAATTCACGATCCAGTGTGGAAGATGAGACGTATACAAGGATTACTGTAATACAGGGTAGAAATTGAAAAGTGTCACAACTATACTGTGAGAATTTAGGTGACAAAGTACTTATGTTCCAGCATTTGGAGCTCCTTGCTTAGGAGGCTTAAGAGATTGGCACTTTTATGAGAACAATAGACAGGCAGGAAAGTGGACATGTGTAGGATCCGAGAAGATTGAGTGAGTGGGTGTGTCCAGAGCGGCTTCTGAGGTTCTGTGGAAGCAGCCCCCGAAGTGAAGAGAAGATGGCGCTGGTGGATGGGCACAGAGCCTGCATCTCAAGGCAGGGGTGTCTGAGGGAACACTGACAGTTAGATGCTTTGAGGACGTGGGGGAGAAAAGGAAGGTGGTTAGAAGATTAACTTGGGAAGAACAGAGCCTGCAGACCCATAGAACAGCAACACGTTCTGGCCCCTTTTTATTTTAGAAAAAAACATCTGTTTAGTATCCCCGTTTTTTCTTTGTAGTGTCACATGCGTGACTCAGAACTTATATGGCTTTTGTCCTTTTATTCTCCTGCTTTCTATAGAAAAAGCAAAAATGGTTTTTGCTAAGCAAAATCAGAATGAGCATGTACTGATATTTTATTCAGTAATAGCTGCTTTGTTAATTCACAGTGGTATTACATAGGGGAAGAAAACTTTTATAGTCAATATGAAGTTATTTTACTGAAACTAGATTTTCTGCATAGAGGTAATCAACAGTTTTCAGTGTTCTAAATATTCATTCATCATGTGCCTTTATCTGAAAAGGCAAACGTCATGTGTTTATTAAAGCTATTTCAGATAGTTGTCATTGTAGTTGGTGACATGTTAGCCAGAGTTTTTATGAGAAAAACTTAACCATTTGAATTGCTGATTATTAAAAGTGATACAAAGTACATGTTTTATTAAGAGGTCCAAGCATAACAGGTAGGGCTGTTTTTTTCTTTCATTATGAACAGGCCAACTAACTAGTTATTTGTCCTTGTTCTGTTTGGGCATCTGGTTTTAGGTACTTAGAGGATCTTAGTTTTTATACTATGTAAGAGACAATCTATTTCAAGATAATAGTGTTCCTTTCAGCTTTGTTTACTAGACTATTTTTTAAGACCAATTCTGCATATTCCTATTTCTCCCCCAGCTTTATTTCACTTGGCTACTTAAACATTTTCTAACTTTTGTTAGACGTAACTTATATATAGAGGAAAATGACATTTCTTACTCTCCTAGTAGCCAAGCAACCTTCACATAGGGTCATAGTCATGGTTGAGGTTCCATTATCAGTTTAAATATGCCAACAGATAAAACTATCACAGCCTTTTCAAATTTATATGCTGTTATATCCCCCCAATACAAAATGTGTCACACAGTTACAGAAATAGTTATAATTCAGCAAAATAAGGGATACTTAATTCTTGGTCTGTTCCTTGTTGTTACTCTGTTCTTATCTGAGTGCTTAGATGCCTAAGCCTCTTTAGTCCACGATGCACATGAAGTATAGAGTTAAACCATGAAACCTAACTAACAGTTAATAATAATGGCTACTACTGACTGAACACTTAGCCTATGTTAGAAATTACACTGAGCACTTTATATGGATTATTTCAGTCTTTACAACAGTCCTGACATATAGGTACTATTATTATTATTGTTTTGCAGATGAGAAAATTGAGTTTTCCAGGTAAACTGCCCTTGGTTACACAGTAACTAAGCCCATTATATTCACTAAGGGAGTGTAGTCAGAGTTGAAGTATTTTTTTCTATGTCATCATATTTCACTTTGCTAGACAACTAGTTTCATTTGTTTCTGTATTCACATTTTGATTTAATTTTGTGTTTTGGATGTGTAAAAGAATGTTCATGATTCAAAAGGTTCATGCAGAGAAATCTCACTCCTTTTCTTTCTACCTTGTTCCCATCTGCTCTATGTAAGTAGCAATATTCGTTAGTTTTTGGTTTGTGCTTAGTGCTTTTATTTTTGTGAAAAATACATATGCACACAGATACATATCATATATTATGTGTGTGTATAGCTTTGTATTCTGATTTCCCTTCTCACTCAAAATGCGACATACCATACATAACGCTTTTGTACCTTTTTTCATTTAACAGTAAGTCCTGGAAGTCATTTGGAAGCAAGACTTTGCTCCACTTTGTCTAACATCAAATTCTACTAGATCCCTTTAATAGACTTTGCCATGTCCATCCAGGTGTGATTCTGTCTCCTCTTCCTTCCTTTTAGAGTGTCTGTGGTTTGATACTTCTTGGACCTCTAAGACCATTTCTTTGCACTGCTCTGCATGTTAAGAGACTGAATTTAAGATAGGAAGGACACTTAGGAGATACGGTAGTAACAGAGGCCAAAATGTAGAAGAAACTTGAGACTTTTCCTCAGGTCTTTGGTTTTCACATGGGAAGGTCGCTCTGGACCCTCTTGTCAGGCAGCTAACTAAGGCCGTGGACTGAAGAGCCGGACAGAGCTTCTTAGAAACAGGCAGTAGGTGAGCAGATCCTTGGAGCTGGAAGTGCTGCTGGTAAGAAGACAGACAGGGGTGTAGATGGGGTTCATGGACAAGCCCCTTCTTCCTTTGTCTTTCCCCACTTTCTTTCTATGAGCATCCCTGGGGCAAGCAGAATAGGGGGCTTGGGGTTGCTGTTCTCCCTGCTGGTCCTAGCAGAAGTGTGAAGAGATGTGAGTGAAAGGGGGCAGCTCATGTGTGGCCTTAGGGAGTGCTTGAACACTCTAACACTATTACTACAACGGGGTGTTTATGAATCATGCGGGTGTTAGTCAGAGACTGCCTGGACTCAGCTTTGTTTACTAGACTATTTTTTAAGACCAATTCTGCATATTCCTATTTCTCCCCCAGCTTTATTTCACTTGGCTACTTAAACATTTTCTAACTTTTGTTAGACGTAACTTATATATAGAGGAAAATGACATTTCTTACTCTCCTAGTAGCCAAGCAACCTTCACATAGGGTCATAGTCATGGTTGAGGTTCCATTATCAGTTTAAATATGCCAACAGATAAAACTATCACAGCCTTTTCAAATTTATATGCTGTTATATCCCCCCAATACAAAATGTGTCACACAGTTACAGAAATAGTTATAATTCAGCAAAATAAGGGATACTTAATTCTTGGTCTGTTCCTTGTTGTTACTCTGTTCTTATCTGAGTGCTTAGATGCCTAAGCCTCTTTAGTCCACGATGCACATGAAGTATAGAGTTAAACCATGAAACCTAACTAACAGTTAATAATAATGGCTACTACTGACTGAACACTTAGCCTATGTTAGAAATTACACTGAGCACTTTATATGGATTATTTCAGTCTTTACAACAGTCCTGACATATAGGTACTATTATTATTATTGTTTTGCAGATGAGAAAATTGAGTTTTCCAGGTAAACTGCCCTTGGTTACACAGTAACTAAGCCCATTATATTCACTAAGGGAGTGTAGTCAGAGTTGAAGTATTTTTTTCTATGTCATCATATTTCACTTTGCTAGACAACTAGTTTCATTTGTTTCTGTATTCACATTTTGATTTAATTTTGTGTTTTGGATGTGTAAAAGAATGTTCATGATTCAAAAGGTTCATGCAGAGAAATCTCACTCCTTTTCTTTCTACCTTGTTCCCATCTGCTCTATGTAAGTAGCAATATTCGTTAGTTTTTGGTTTGTGCTTAGTGCTTTTATTTTTGTGAAAAATACATATGCACACAGATACATATCATATATTATGTGTGTGTATAGCTTTATATTCTGATTTCCCTTCTCACTCAAAATGCGACATACCATACATAACGCTTTTGTACATTTTTTCATTTAACAGTAAGTCCTGGAAGTCATTTGGAAGCAAGACTTTGCTCCACTTTGTCTAACATCAAATTCTACTAGATCCCTTTAATAGACTTTGCCATGTCCATCCAGGTGTGATTCTGTCTCCTCTTCCTTCCTTTTAGAGTGTCTGTGGTTTGATACTTCTTGGACCTCTAAGACCATTTCTTTGCACTGCTCTGCATGTTAAGAGACTGAATTTAAGATAGGAAGGACACTTAGGAGATACGGTAGTAACAGAGGCCAAAATGTAGAAGAAACTTGAGACTTTTCCTCAGGTCTTTGGTTTTCACATGGGAAGGTCGCTCTGGACCCTCTTGTCAGGCAGCTAACTAAGGCCGTGGACTGAAGAGCCGGACAGAGCTTCTTAGAAACAGGCAGTAGGTGAGCAGATCCTTGGAGCTGGAAGTGCTGCTGGTAAGAAGACAGACAGGGGTGTAGATGGGGTTCATGGACAAGCCCCTTCTTCCTTTGTCTTTCCCCACTTTCTTTCTATGAGCATCCCTGGGGCAAGCAGAATAGGGGGCTTGGGGTTGCTGTTCTCCCTGCTGGTCCTAGCAGAAGTGTGAAGAGATGTGAGTGAAAGGGGGCAGCTCATGTGTGGCCTTAGGGAGTGCTTGAACACTCTAACACTATTACTACAACGGGGTGTTTATGAATCATGCGGGTGTTAGTCAGAGACTGCCTGGACCAAGTAAGAGGCAGAACTCATGCGAAGAGAGATACAGAACCCGCCCGCTCTTTCTCTCCCAGGATATAAAAGAAACATACAGCTTATAGCTTTCTGTCTGTCTGTCTCTCTTGAGTGCTCTCTCTGTATATCCGTATCTCTGTTTCTGTCTCCATGTCTCTCTCTCTCTCAGTCTCGCTAGGTCGGCAAAATAGGGTATCTCTTTACTTGACAAAAACAAACCTTCTGGGGACTTCCCTAGTAGTCCAGTGGTAAAGAATCTGTCTTCCAATGCAGAGGACATGGGTTCAATCCCTGGTCAGGGAACTAAGATCCCACATGCCCCGGGGCAGCTAAGCCCGCGCGCTTCAACTAGAGCGCCGGTGTGCCGCAAACTACAGAGCCCACACACTGGAGCCCACGTGCCACAACTAGAGAGAGAAAACCCACACGCCACAACTAGAGAGAATCTCGTGTGCTGCAGTGAAGATCCCACATGCTGCAGCTAAGACCCGAGGCAGCCAAAAAATAAATAAATAAAATAAATATTAAATATATATGTATACCTTGTCTACCTTGTGACAAGGATGCAGTATAGTGTAGCGAGGTTAAGAGATTAGTTTGGAGTTAGGCAGACTTAGGTCTCAGATTTCACCTCTGCTCCTTTTAGTAGCTGTGTAACCTTAGGCATGTTAACTTAATTTTTCTGGGACACAATTTCTCCATCTGTGGAATAGAGGTAATAAATATATACCCTATGGGGTATTGTAAGGAATACATTAAATTATATTTGTAAAGTGTTTAGGACAGTGCCTGGCACATAATAGATGTTCAGTAGATCTGTTATCATTATTGCTGCTGCTGTTGTAATCTGAATCCACTAAAGGTACAGCAATGTCTGTATCTAAATAAACCTGATGTACAATTTATACTTGGCTCTCTGAGAGATCGTCTCTCTCTGACCATGGTGAACCTTTGTATATAAGTCCTTTCTTGAAATTGGCTTCTGTTTTTTGGGCAATTAAACTAAGTTTTTAAAATTGTTTAGGTTGTAAATGTCTTAAAATCCTTACTGACAAATCTTGATGAAGTAAAGAAGGAAAGAGAGGGGCTGGAGAATGACCTGAAATCAGTGAATTTTGACATGACAAGCAAATTTTTGACTGCTCTGGCTCAAGATGGTGTGATAAATGAAGAAGCTATTTCTGTTACTGAACTGGATCGAATCTATGGGGGTCTTACAACTAAAGTCCAAGAATCTCTAAAGAAACAAGAAGGACTTCTTAAAAATATTCAGGTAAAGTTTATATACTTTAATAAGATTTTTATTAAAAAAATTACAGGAAGGATAAACCTGGACTAAATCTGTATCCATTTAGGATTGTGTTTTTTGCAAATGTTGCATATTAATAGAAATCTGTAAACGTTATTGGTTATATTTTCATGCCCACTGAATTTGTAGTATTTTTTACTTAAGGAAAGCTGTAAAGTACTGTGTTACTCCAAAAGGAATATATTAGGTAAATATCTAGTAATAACTGCATGAAATCATATATGATTTTCATAGTTGGGAAAGTATCAGTACAAATGTTATGAGTTATAGTAACTTGATAAATAAGTATAACTGCATAAATCTTTCTTTTAACAAGGTCTCACACCAGGAATTTTCAAAAATGAAACAGTCTAACAATGAAGCTACACTTTGTCTAACATCAAATTCTACTAGATCCCTTTAATAGACTTTGCCATGTCCATCCAGGTGTGATTCTGTCTCCTCTTCCTTCCTTTTAGAGTGTCTGTGGTTTGATACTTCTTGGACCTCTAAGACCATTTCTTTGCACTGCTCTGCATGTTAAGAGACTGAATTTAAGATAGGAAGGACACTTAGGAGATACGGTAGTAACAGAGGCCAAAATGTAGAAGAAACTTGAGACTTTTCCTCAGGTCTTTGGTTTTCACATGGGAAGGTCGCTCTGGACCCTCTTGTCAGGCAGCTAACTAAGGCCGTGGACTGAAGAGCCGGACAGAGCTTCTTAGAAACAGGCAGTAGGTGAGCAGATCCTTGGAGCTGGAAGTGCTGCTGGTAAGAAGACAGACAGGGGTGTAGATGGGGTTCATGGACAAGCCCCTTCTTCCTTTGTCTTTCCCCACTTTCTTTCTATGAGCATCCCTGGGGCAAGCAGAATAGGGGGCTTGGGGTTGCTGTTCTCCCTGCTGGTCCTAGCAGAAGTGTGAAGAGATGTGAGTGAAAGGGGGCAGCTCATGTGTGGCCTTAGGGAGTGCTTGAACACTCTAACACTATTACTACAACGGGGTGTTTATGAATCATGCGGGTGTTAGTCAGAGACTGCCTGGACCAAGTAAGAGGCAGAACTCATGCGAAGAGAGATACAGAACCCGCCCGCTCTTTCTCTCCCAGGATATAAAAGAAACATACAGCTTATAGCTTTCTGTCTGTCTGTCTCTCTTGAGTGCTCTCTCTGTATATCCGTATCTCTGTTTCTGTCTCGATGTCTCTCTCTCTCTCAGTCTCGCTAGGTCGGCAAAATAGGGTATCTCTTTACTTGACAAAAACAAACCTTCTGGGGACTTCCCTAGTAGTCCAGTGGTAAAGAATCTGTCTTCCAATGCAGAGGACATGGGTTCAATCCCTGGTCAGGGAACTAAGATCCCACATGCCCCGGGGCAGCTAAGCCCGCGCGCTTCAACTAGAGCGCCGGTGTGCCGCAAACTACAGAGCCCACACACTGGAGCCCACGTGCCACAACTAGAGAGAGAAAACCCACACGCCACAACTAGAGAGAATCTCGTGTGCTGCAGTGAAGATCCCACATGCTGCAGCTAAGACCCGAGGCAGCCAAAAAATAAATAAATAAAATAAATATTAAATATATATGTATACCTTGTCTACCTTGTGACAAGGATGCAGTATAGTGTAGCGAGGTTAAGAGATTAGTTTGGAGTTAGGCAGACTTAGGTCTCAGATTTCACCTCTGCTCCTTTTAGTAGCTGTGTAACCTTAGGCATGTTAACTTAATTTTTCTGGGACACAATTTCTCCATCTGTGGAATAGAGGTAATAAATATATACCCTATGGGGTATTGTAAGGAATACATTAAATTATATTTGTAAAGTGTTTAGGACAGTGCCTGGCACATAATAGATGTTCAGTAGATCTGTTATCATTATTGCTGCTGCTGTTGTAATCTGAATCCACTAAAGGTACAGCAATGTCTGTATCTAAATAAACCTGATGTACAATTTATACTTGGCTCTCTGAGAGATCGTCTCTCTCTGACCATGGTGAACCTTTGTATATAAGTCCTTTCTTGAAATTGGCTTCTGTTTTTTGGGCAATTAAACTAAGTTTTTAAAATTGTTTAGGTTGTAAATGTCTTAAAATCCTTACTGACAAATCTTGATGAAGTAAAGAAGGAAAGAGAGGGGCTGGAGAATGACCTGAAATCAGTGAATTTTGACATGACAAGCAAATTTTTGACTGCTCTGGCTCAAGATGGTGTGATAAATGAAGAAGCTATTTCTGTTACTGAACTGGATCGAATCTATGGGGGTCTTACAACTAAAGTCCAAGAATCTCTAAAGAAACAAGAAGGACTTCTTAAAAATATTCAGGTAAAGTTTATATACTTTAATAAGATTTTTATTAAAAAAATTACAGGAAGGATAAACCTGGACTAAATCTGTATCCATTTAGGATTGTGTTTTTTGCAAATGTTGCATATTAATAGAAATCTGTAAACGTTATTGGTTATATTTTCATGCTCACTGAATTTGTAGTATTTTTTACTTAAGGAAAGCTGTAAAGTACTGTGTTACTCCAAAAGGAATATATTAGGTAAATATCTAGTAATAACTGCATGAAATCATATATGATTTTCATAGTTGGGAAAGTATCAGTACAAATGTTATGAGTTATAGTAACTTGATAAATAAGTATAACTGCATAAATCTTTCTTTTAACAAGGTCTCACACCAGGAATTTTCAAAAATGAAACAGTCTAACAATGACGCTAATTTAAGAGAAGAAGTTTTGAAGAATTTAGCTGCTGCATATGACAACTTTGTTGAACTTGTAGCTAATTTGAAGGAGGGCACAAAGGTATGAAGCATAAAAGAAACAAGAGCTAACTAACCAGTGTGGATGTGAGGATATAGTTTGGGAAGTTAATTGGTATTTCCAGTTGGACCAAATCATTCAGTCTTGAATTTCTTATCTTTAATGACTTTGGCTCCTGAGAGCTTTGGTATAAATGGGAGAAAGCTTAATGAAGGTGGGAGTATTTCATGGGAACTTTGCAGAATGAATTTTATATTTCACCAGGCAGAAAGAGGGTGTGTAGACATTCATTTCAGGTAGCAGGAATTAGCACAGAGAGGTCAAAAGGTCAGTGACACTTTATTGGTGGGTAGAAAGTTGGCCAATCTGAGTGAATTATGAGGGAACAGGAGTAGTAGTCAAAGCCGGTATGTGGTGGGGAAGGGGGTGTGTATGGCTTTTATATTCTGTACTGGTGGTGTGGATTATGATAGATTTGTGATCTGCTTATGACTCAGAGTGCTTACTAAATATGTTTAAGTATTTTCTTGCCTTTCCTTTAAATATTTTAGGGAAATGCTTATATTTGTTTTTACCAATTACTTTGCTTTTGAGGGAACAAGTGATTTTTAAGTTTTTCAAATACATAATTCCTTTTGGTACTTTAACTCCATAATGATCACTTAATAAAGTTATCTCGATGTAAATATGGTAGATATAATGTAAAACCCTCTGAAGAGAGCATACAAATACTGCCAAAGCCTTCCAAAGAGAGAGGATAGTAAAATGCCATTTTAATTCGGTTTAAAATGCTTTGTTGAAATAGATAAGCTGAGAAAACTCACCAGAGTGCCTTTGGAAATTCTTCTGAGGGTTTCTGAAATGATGCCTGCACTTCTGAAGTGAATGTGCAAACCTAATACGTCCACTTAAATAGGTTTAGAGTCTTTATTAAGAAGTTGACTTTTCTCTAGGAATTGGGAACTTGTTCATGATCATGAAACTTTTAACTTGTTGCCACTTAATTTTTGGTGACAGTGCTTTCTAACGATGATTTTATTATTTTTTATTTTCTTAGGGAATCTTAGGTCATATTTAATGTTAAGTAACTGGACTTAAGTGGTATGACTGTCTCTCATGCAGAGGATTTTAGCTCTTTAGCTTTAACTGTTATTGACAAAGGAGCTTTAGATTGTGTTCCTCTTAGATTAAAAATTGTTCTGGTTTATCACTTGTGTTTTTGTTCTTTGCTCATAGTTTTACAATGAGCTGACTGAAATACTCATCAGGTTCCAGAACAAATGCAGTGATATAGTGTTTGCACGGAAGACAGAGAGGGATGAACTCTTAAAGTAAGTTTATTTTGTGTATTAAGTTGTACTTTTGAAGTTTTTTTCTTTAAAAAAATAATATTCTTGCTACCTCTTTTAAAAAAATCATATGTGGAGACTTTTGTGGTGAGTTGGCAGTGTGAGTTGGCAATTTCCTTCCTTTCCTCCATGGTGTTTCTTTGTTTGCTTTTTTATAAATTTATTTATTTATTTTTTTAGTTTTGGCTGTGTTGGGTCTTTGTTGCTGCACGCGGGCTTTCTCTAGTTGTGGCGAGTAGTGGCTTCTCTTGTTGTGGAGCATGGGTTCTTGGCATGCGGGCTTCAGTAGTTGTGGCATGTGGTCTCAGTAGTTGTGGCTTCCAGGCTCTAGAGCGCAGGCTCAGTAGTTGTGGTGCACGGGCTTAGTTGCTCCGTGGCATGTGGGATCTTCCCGGACCAGGGATCAAACCCGTGTTCCCTGCATTGGCAGTTGGATTCTTAACCACTGTGTCACCAGGGAAGTCCCCTCCATGGTGTTTTACAAAGCAACAAGGAAACAACTGCATGATCTGAGAACAAAAGGGTGAAAAGGAGTGGAAACTCTAGATGTAGGAAGAACAGTGATGTCACAGAAGTGATAGCAGAATAGCTCAGGGTAACAGATCTTAGGAAATGCCAATAAACATAAGCAGTTTACTTTGAAGTGGCAAATAGATTCCTTACATGAAACTAGAGGCACAGAACATGAGGGAGAGAGGGTTTATAGCTCAGAAAATGTCAGCAAAGTCACTTTCTGCAGGGGCCTACTGGGAAAGCTGGGTGAGTAACATAAGACTCATTCCATGGGGAGTTATGAATAGAAAGTTGACACAGCATCGATACAAAGATATTATATTCATTGAGGTGAGAAAGAGAACAAAATTTTACTAAACGTAATAGATGAAGAACATTCACCGGAATAATGTCGTCACAGAACAGATGAAAAATTTACCGTGAATTAAAAAAAAAAAAGAAAAAGAAAAAGCTAGGAAACAATCATTAAGGATCACCACAAACAAGTGCCAGAACTCAAGGAAAATGGTAAGAAAACAGGAGGCACTAAAACGTGAGGTATCGGGATTCAGGAAACAAGTGGAAGAGAGGAACAAAGCCATCACAGGTATAAGATGAAATGGGAAGGAGCAAAATGGAGGATAGATGATGAAGAAAACACAGGAGCACAAAGTAGAAAAGAAGAAATCAAAGAAAATGAAACCAAAGTAAGGAAAGGATTAAAAAGGATTAGAGAAAGTGGGCAGAGAAGATCCAATATATGTAAAATTGAATTCCCTTCAAAGAAGAAAAACCAACACAGTGAACAGAACAAATATTTAATGATATTACTCAAGAACATTTTCCTAGGGCTTCCCTGGTGGTGTAGTGGTTGAGAGTCCGCCTGCCAATGCAGGGGACGCGGGTTCGTGCCCCGGTCCGGGAAGATCCCACATGCCGTGGAGCGGCTAGGCCCGTGAGCCATGACCGCTGAGCCTGTGTGTCCGGAGCCTGTG
>NC_041231.1:54891605-54918180 GCF_002837175.3 Physeter macrocephalus | reverse complement strand
TGTACTGCAAAAAAAAAAAAAAAAAAAAAGAACATTTTCCTAAAATAAGGCTTGTTGAAAGGGTATATCATATGGTCAGGAAAAATGAACAAGAACTGTCAACACCCCAGCATATAAATTATTAGTCTTAAAAGATAATGGTAGAATCCTGTTAAGGCAGTCAGGCAAAAAGATCAGGTCAGTTTATAAAAAGGTGAAAAAAATTCAGGCTGGCAGCACTGCATGCTAGAAGAGAGTGGAATGATTGCTTGTTGGAACTCAAAGGAAGCAAATGTGAGGCAAAGATTTTATATCCAGTCAACCTGTCCTTCAAGTGTATACAGAGCCATGTGCTCAATTAGTAATGCATGTAAAGGACCCAGAGACTATTATACTCATGAGCCTTTCTTGAGCCCTTCAGATGACCTGACCATTATTCTTGTCTCTGTCCATGTTTAGTTTCCCATTGAAGAAGTGGGCGAAGTTAAGAGCTACTTTCTTCCACCCCCCAAGAAAGAGCAGGGCCAGTTATTTTCAGTTTTTCTACTAAACCTTTAAAAAGCAAATAATTAGAATGATTTTTAAATAGTTCTAGAGGTTAAAAAAAAAAACCCTTGGGGCTTCCCTGGTGACGCAGTGGTTGCGCGTCCGCCTGCCGATGCAGGGGAACCGGGTTCGCGCCCGGGTCTGGGAGGATCCCGCATGCCGCGGAGCGGCTGGGCCCGTGAGCCATGGCCGCTGGGCCTGCGCGTCCGGAGCCTGTGCTCCTCAAGGGGAGAGGCCGCAGCGGAGGGAGGCCCGCATACCACAAAAAAAAAAAAAAAAAAAAACCCTCCAAGTTAGTTTTACTGATAAGTAAATCTGACAGAGATTAAAACAAAAGTCTTCAGACCAGTTTCATTTATGAATATGGATGCTAAATTTCTAAATAAAATACTTGCCATTGATATTCTCCAGTATATTAATAAAGAACCATGACCAAGGGGGAGTGGGTGGTTATTCCAGTAATGCAGTGATTGGTTCAGTATTTTTACATCTAAGGAGAAAAAGATTCTCTTCATAGATGAGAAAATAACTGTTCTGGTACTCAAAATAGGAATTAATTGACTTCCTTAACATGAAAATATATGTGTATGCGTGTATATATACAATAGATCTATCTATCTGTTTATATCTGCACAAAACTCAGCTTCATGGTTAATGGAGAAACACTATAAACATTCCGCCTGAAGACAAATGCCCATAATCAATGCTGTTATTTAATATTATATTGGCAGTACCAGACTACACCATTAGAAAAGAAAAAGAAATTAGAGATAGAAAAATTGGAAAGGAGGAGGTAAAACTATCACTACTTACAGACTTTATGATTATACATCTTGAAAACCCAAAAGAATAAACCCTCAAACTCTGCAAATAATAAAGGAATTGTTACTGAAGATAGGTGATTATAAAAATAATTTGTAGAAATCAATAGCCTTGGGACTCCCCTGGTGGTCCAGTGACTAAGACTCTGCACTCCCAATGCAGGGGGACTGGGTTCGATCCCTGGTCAGGGAGCTGAATCCCACATGCAGCAACTAAAGAAAGGACCCACAGTGCAGCCAAATAAGTAAATAAATAAATATTTTTTTAAAAAATCAATAGCCTTCATACAAATAAACACATAGAAGATATAATGAAGGAAAAGACTTCACTTAAAATAGCAATAAGAAGGCTTCCCTGGTGGCGCAGTGGTTGAGAGTCTGCCTGCTGATGCAGGGGACACGGGTTCGTGCCCTGGTCCGCGAAGATCCCACATGCCACGGAGCGGCTAGGCCCGTGAGCCATGGCCGCTGAGCCTGTGCGTCCGGAGCCTGTGCTCCGTCCGCAGCGGGAGAGGCCACAACAGTGAGAGGCCCACGTACCACACACACAAAAAAAACAATAAGGAAGATAAAATACATAGGAATAAAGTTGTCATTTATTAGACCTGTATGAAGAAAACTTTGAAACACTATTCAAGGACACAAAAGAGGACTTGAGCAAGCTGAAAGACGTATCATGTCCTTAGATAGGATGAGACAGCTTCATGAAGATGTCAGTTCTAAATAAACTTACGTATTCAACATAATTTTTAAAAATATTTATTTATTTATTTTCTTTTTTATTTTTTTGGCTGCATCGGGTCTTAGTTGCGGCATGCGGGATCTTTCATTGTGGCACGTGGTCTCTTCGTTGCAGTGCTGGGCTTCTCTCTTAGTTGTGGCGCGCAGGCTCTAGGGCGCATGGGCTCTGTAGTTGTGGTGTGGGGGCTCCAGGACACGTGGGCTCTGTCGTTGTGGCGCGTGGGCTCCGTAGTTTGCGGCATGCAGGCTCTCTTGTTGAGGCACGCAAGCTCAGTAGTTGTGGCGCGCGGGCTTAGTTGCCCCGTGGCATGTGGGATCTTAGTTCCCTGACCAGGGATCAAACCTGCGTCCCCTGCATTGGAAGGCAGATTCTTTACCACTGGACCACCAGGGAAGTCCCTCAACATAATTTTGATTAAAAAAAGAATCAACAGATTTTCATGTAAAACTAGACAAGTTGATCCTAAAGCTCAAGTAGAAAAACCGTTAAACAAGATTAACCAGGAAAACTGAAAAATAATAACAGTAAGGGGAAACTGATTTGCCGGATATTAAAATATGTAATATTGTCTCTAATTAAAACACAGTGATACTGGTACATGATTAGACCAAAGACAGAATAGAAGATAGGAGTAGATTCAAATACATATGTGAATTTAGTGTAAAAAAGGATCCTAAATCAGTCAGAAGAAGTTAGAGACAAGTGCCTAGCCGTTTAGAAAACAAAAGTTATTCTTACCTCAGAATAAGTTCCAAAAGGATCATATTTGAAATGTAGAAATGAAATGGAAAGAGAATTTCTTAGTAAAGCTGAAATAGGAAGGGTCTTTGTAATTCTGACTTAAAACCCAGAAGCCATAAAAAAAAAAGTTCATCATAACATGATAAGAAGAGTCAAAATGTAATAAACTGGGGAAAAATATTTGAAACTTATTCGTGGGCAAAAGGCAAATTTACGTAATTGTTAAAGAACTCCTAGATACTAATGAAGAGGAAAAAACTCAGTAGAAAAATTAGGAGAGGATGTGAACAGAAATTCTGCAGATGAAATATGAGTGGTTCTTAAGCATATGAAAAAATACCTACCCTCGCTCAATATAAAATAAATATGAATTAAAATAACTCTGAAATAACATTTTTCAGGGATTTCCCTGGTGGTCCTGTGCTTCCACTGCAGGGGGCACAAGTTTGATCCCTGGTTGGGGAACTAAGATCCTGCATGCCATCATGTGGCATGGCCAAAAAAAAAAAAAAAGAAACATTTTTTAGATTGGCAAAAATTTGGAAATTTGATAACATGCTTTATTGGCACACGTGAGGGAGCAGGTCTCATCCATTGCTGTGAGAAGGCACATTGGGGCAGTCCTTGTGTGGGGCACTTGTGTGGGACCTGGAAAGGTCTGCTTTTGAGAATTTATTCTGAGGGTGTATGCTAGAAATGACATATGCTAGCATATGCTAGAAATGACATACTTACCAATGAATTCATTTCTGAGTTTCTTGTACCAGTAAAAGAATAGAAACAAATCAAATGTCCAGGGCTGGTGAAATAAAGCTACGTCTATACAGTGAAATACTATGCAGCTATTTAAAAGAAAAATGATGTTTTCTATTTACCCATGTAGAAAAATCTCTGAGATAAATAATTAATGGTAAAAAAAAAAATAAGGTTACAGACAGTGTAAAGTATGCTTCTTATGTAAAAAGGGAGAAGATAAAAATACACATTTGAATTGGTTTATTTCTGATAAGGAAGCTCTGGTCAGGTTCATAAAAATAAAAGATAGTGGCTGTCTGTTTGTGGTAGTGAATGGTGGAATGAGAATTTGTAGATAGTGGCCTGTCACTTTTTAGTTTTTGAATCAAGTGAATATATTACCTTTTCAGAAAATTATATTAAATTAATCTAAATAATTATAGGGATTTCATGTTTTTTATAGTACCACCAACTAGTCTGACTTTATTTTAGACATTGTATCTGTACCCCTGGGCTTTTTTTTTTTTTTTTAGCCATAGAACCCTTTGTTCAGACTCAGTCTTGCAGAGAAGCCCAGTTTGTGAAACAAACAGAAATGGCTCTGTGATTTAATAAGCTTTGATTTATATAATTAGTAAGTGGTTAGGAAATTCTCATTTGTCCTATAAATGTGTTATTTACTGCAACTATCTCTGGAGTTTATCAAAGGAAAAAATATTATGTCTTATATACTTTATAATATAATTATACATGCTAGATACTGTGTTTATGATTAAATACACTCAAAATCTAATTAAATAGTTGTAAAGATAATTATAAATAAGTAAAATATTTAAAATATTAAATATAATTATATTTACTATATGTGAGTTATATATATACACACATATATATTAGATGTTTCCAACTTTGACCTTTTTCAAATTTTAATATTGACTAAAAACTTATACTTTATATTGTAAGCATTTGTTACAAATTTACAAACATTAAGAAGTTTTGATTTCTTGATGAATGTGTGTAAGTTTTCTTTCTATGTGGAGTGTCTAATTTATCTTACAACTGGGATTGTTTTTGACAGTGTAAGTGTGGTCTGGGGGACTCGGAGTTGCTGTTAATTGTTACATCAAGACAGTAGGTCCTGTTGCAGACATTTCAGGACACGTCATGTTTACTGCTCTGTGCATGTGAATCAGCACAGGGAGAAGTTGATCAATACCAAGTATTTCATAGAGTATTTTGCTTTAGGGTTTTGTTTAGTGAGATTCCAATTTACTGTTAGAGGAGAGTTTAAAATATTAACAAAATTTTTAATACTTTATTTTAATAGTCCTTTCAACCTCTATCTTTTTTTTTTTTTTTTTTTTTTGCGGTACGCGGGCCTCTCACTGTTGTGGCCTCTCCCGTTGCGGAGCACAGGCTCCGGACGCACAGGCTCAGCGGCCATGGCTCATGGGCCTAGCGGCTCCGCGGCATGTGGGATCTTCCCAGACCGGGGCACGAACCCGTGTCCCCTGCATCGGGAGGCGGACTCTCAACCACTGCGCCACCAGGGAAGCCCTCGACCTCTATCTTTAATGAATTTACCTTAATAATAGATTATGAGGTATCTTTTAACATAAACTGTCTCGGTGCCACATTTCGAATATCTTTCAGGAAGTTTTCATCAAGGAATTTGCTCAGTGGTTTTGAATAGGTTGTTGTTTTTTGTAAACACTGATACAATACAGCGATTAAAATATTAGCTAGGTAACTACAGTTCTAGTTTTCCGATAATTTTTAGATTATTATGTTATGAGTTTCTCATCTAGGGGATGACCTATTAGAGAGAGGGCAATTTCTTAGGCTCACTTGCTCAGTTTGACATGTTCCTTAGTCTGGCTCTAACTATGATCTCTGAAAAAGTTTACCTTTTTCTCTGGTCTTCTGAAACAGAATAAGAACTAACTTTATTTTATTCAATAGTAGGAAGAAAGAAGATTTCAGTTAGTTCTAGTCAAGAACAGAAATGTATCTTTTCTGTGTTTCATACGTGAAGAAAAGAAAGTATGAAAAAGATCTGGTATTTTGTATGTGTTGGTTTTCAAAATTGTGTTAATTTCTAACACTTCTGTCTTTAATAAGGGACTTGCAACAAAGCATTGCCAGAGAACCTAGTGCTCCTTCAATTCCTACACCTGCGTATCAGTCCTCTCCAGCAGGGGGACACACGCCAACGCCTCCAACTCCAGCGCCAAGAACCATGCCGGTCAGTAAGCAACCACATTTTTAAAATGCAAGTTTTACGTGTTCTTGACAGCTTTCTTGCTGTAAAGGATAACACAGACTTTACATTGTAGAGGTCTGGTGGTCACCACTTTGATCAGGTGACCAACCTCAACTTTCTGATGTTCTGTAGTATGCAGAATACAGCATCACTCATGGATTCTTGCCTAAAAATGTTTAACTAAATCTAATGAAGTCTTTAGACTCAACTTTCAGTTTATAGCAAATACAGTGATAAAACAAATGAAATTGTGCTGTTAGGAACAGTTGGACAGTCTAGAACTGGAACATTCTGTGAGACACCTGGCTTGGTCTTTTCTAAAAGCAAATGTCATAGAAAAAAATAGATGGGGGGCATATTCTAGATTAAAAGAGAGGAACGATTCATCATAATCAAATGCAATACCTGAACCTCAGCTGTATCTTGGTTCATAAAAACGCCTAGAAGAGCTTGTGTGATAAATAGGGAAACTTGAATGTGGAATGGATACTCAGTGATATTAGGAAATAATTATTAATTTTCTCAGGTGAAATGGTATTGTGATTATGTAGGAGAATATTAGGACTTGTATGCTTAAGTCTTTCGGGCTGGTGTCCTGAAGTTTGCAAGTTAACTTTCAAATGGTTCTGCAAATATATAGATAGATAAATATATGGATATAGCTATAGATAAAGCAAAGATGGCCAAATGTTAATAATTAATTTAATTGATAAACATGTGATTGTTTATAATAGTATTCTTTTAAGTTTTATGGTGTTTAAAATTTTTCATATGAAAAGTCATGGGGCCAGGAAGAGATAACAGTAATAAACTGTACTGACCTGCTCCTTCCTCCCACCTCAGATGTCTAACCATTGATGGCAGCAGTAATGAACAGTAAATGATTAAATATTAGGCATCAGGGAAAGAGCAGTGGCTATGGAATATCCACAAATTGGAGAATTATTTTTCAACTACAGTACATTTCTGGAGTAATAAGCCCACATTTAAGAATGGGAATTAGAAATATATTTGGTTGGATTCTAGAGTTTCTCATATGCCCTTTTATTTTGATTGATAGCAATTTGACAGAAACCTGACACATTTTGTCAGTGCTGACTTTTTCTTACAGCCTACTAAGCCCCAGCCCCCAGCCCGGCCTCCACCTCCTGTGCTTCCAGCAAATCGAACTCCTCCAGCTCCAGCTCCAGCTCCAGCGAGCACTGGGACCACTGCACCAGCTCCATCACAGACTCCTGGTTCAGCTCCCCCTCTGCAGGCCCAGGGACCCCCATACCCCACCTATCCAGGGTATCCCGGGTAAGGCTGAAACTTTGTATATCCCAATGAATTGGCTAATGTTTCTAGCTCTGGTTAGTCTTTTAAAAACAAGCTCACCCCTTCTCTGAATGGAGGTGTCATGAATGAGTAAGCTACATTGTCAGCTCACAAAGAAATAGAAGTAAGTTATAGTCACTTTTTTTGAGTCGTTGAATAGCCATTTCCCAGGCTTATTTAATTTGTTTTTAGTTTTTACATATTGGGTTTATATTAAATATATCTCTTCTGTATGGAATTCAGAATGTTTCCTTGGTCTTCTTTATTTAGGTGATAAACAGGTAGGTGCCTTTTCTGAGCTTAGCATAGCAAGGTTGATAAGGCCTTCTTTACCTACCTGTACTTTGATGTCTTGGCATTCTGATCAACTCTTAAATAGAAATCTGTCTAATTATGGCATGTGTTTTCTTAAAGATCAGCTGCCTTTGTGGTAGTTTTTTTAGTCTTAAAAATCCAGACATTTAACTACCTTTTAAGATGTCTTCCAAACTTAGTAAGTATAGTGTATCTTCCAAATGTTAAAACTTTGTAAATAGTAAATTTATGAGCCTTACAGTGAACATTGAATCTTGTGAAACAGAAGTGTACTTAGATTGCCACTTAGATTTAAGGGCCTCCGTTTTTATTCCTTGTTCATAGTTGAATATTTAGTCTTATTTCCTTCAACAATCTTATTTTTTGGGTAGTATTCAACACTTTTTTCTTTCATTTCAGTTAATAACAGGATAGAACACTTCTCTAGCAAGTACCTTGAAACAGCTGTTGTTTCTCGGCATTGAATGGCTTTCTTGAAAAAACTTCATTTTAGAATAATTATTGTATGTTTCATTTTCTAGTGTTTGATTTACCAATCCAGCTTTCTTGTGTTCTTCTTCCCATCAGGTATTGCCAAATGCCCATGCCCATGGGCTATAATCCTTACGCGTACGGCCAGTATAATATGCCATATCCACCAGTGTATCACCAGAGCCCTGGACAGGCTCCGTACCCAGGACCCCAGCAGCCTTCATACCCCTTCCCTCAGCCCCCACAGCAGCCTTACTATCCACAGCAGTAGTGTGTCAGCTCAGAAGCTCAGCTGGTTCAGCTCAGAGGGAAAGAAATACCAACCCTGCAATAAGTGTACTAAACCCTATGCTCTGGTTAATATAACGTACTCTGATGTACTGAGTGCAGTGTGTAATTTCTGTCTGCGGCTAGAAGCTGTGCCCCAGTTCCACATTTGATTGCACATGGGCCATTTGCTGCTGTTGCAGCATAAAGACTAAGTGTATTAGGATTTGAAATAAATTACATTACAGTTCATAAAAGTTGAAAATGAGAAATTAAACCCACAAGTGAAACGTTTGAAATTATTATACTTAGTTCTACATAAGACATGATTGGAACATCAGAGGCTTACAATGATGGTTTCAGTACTGATATTCAAGAAAACTAAGTTATCTTTCTCTTTTGGTTTATTGATTTGGTTTAATTTTCATTATGCTATTTTGCATAATCAAAACATTGTAAATCTTATAATTTAAAAATAAATTCCTTAAGAACAGTTGTCATTGTTATGTTTTGTCATTGATTCTCATTCCTGTCTAATTTCTTTCTGGTATTAGTCTCTCATTTTATGTGTACACAAGTTAAACAGATCATGAGTTAAGTGCATGATTAATGCAAGTTAATAGGTTCAAGTACATTTTATAGGAAAACCAAAAGAATAATAACCATAATTTATCTTTCATATGCTGATTAGTAAATTAATTTTGACATTTATTTTGAAAAATCGTATAATGTGGAAGAAACACAATTGCTACCAAAGATTCTTCAAATAAATATACAAGTAAATATGTATATTTAATGTTTTATTATTAGCTTCTCCAAGAAATTGATACAAATTCTGGTAATAATTTTTTTCTTTTTTTCATAATCTGAGTAAAATAAATACGTGTCATTAACAGTGCTGTCTAATGTAATGGAATTGTTTAAAGAAAATTTACTGTACCCTTCCATTCATTTTTTTCACCTTACTGTCTTAACCTACTAACATTTAATGCACAATGTATATGAATAGATCTAAGCCCTTTCATTTTTATGCTCCTAAAAGATTGGACTATTTTATAATTCAGGGAGAGCACAAAACAGTTGTTGGGAGCATATGCCAATTCTGGAATAGGCTGTGTATTTAATATTAGTCTCCGCTGTTAGGATAAACTAATCACTGTATAAACCTCAGTGAGACTTGCCTAGTGGAATGCATAGACATGCCTCATGGAATGAGAAAGTGAGAAAGGAATGAGTTGTCTCATATCCCAGTGGGGTGTGTTCTGTGTGAGGTTCATTTCAGAACACACCAGGCGTGTGAGTAGATGTCCAATGAATCTGTTTATTTTCTAAGTTTTAATGCTAACCTTCTCTTGAATTATTGTTTCATTTAAATGATACTATCGGTTCACTGTTTTCATTTGACAGGTTGGGTTTATATTTTAAATGTGGGACTGAAGGTGTGATTGTAAAGGGAGTGAATTGGTTTAAAATATATGTATATTTTTAAAAATCTTACTTTGTTGTTGTATGTAGAAAACATGAAGGCATGTTACTTCAATATAAATGACCTTTACATGGAATACTGAAATTGGTTTAAAGTTCAGTAGTTAAAACCTTGGCAAAAATAGTTTTTTACATATCATAGCTAAGTTTTATTAATGTGGAATCATCAGCATATGACATGGGCTTGTTTGACTCTTGTGTAAATGGCACTTAAGTTCCTTCTTATTACTCAAGTTATCATTTCTAACGTAAGATACTCAGTGAGATTAGGGGTATTCCAAATTGCTAGTTTATAATTCTCACTAATGCAGAAAAAACAAAAACAAAACAAAATTGGCCTGAATATTCTCTTGGGGAAAGAAGGCACTAAAGAAAAGAGTAAGTGCATCGGAGGGCCACCAGAGAAGTTACAAGGCCATTTAGCCCATTCCCTGTGCTAGACTAGGCCTCCTTTGTGCTCTCAGAGGGCTCAGGAAGGTGGTTCAAAAACTTTAGGGAAGGAGGCTCCACAGCCCCTCGTGGCAGCCTCCTCAGCATACCCAGCTCATTCAGCTCTGTTAGCAAACCCAGGCCCATTCCCTCTTGTTGGTTCACTCATTCTTTAGATGATTGAGGATGCTTTCCTTTGGTCACCTAGTGTCTTAGGTATAGATGACCAAATTTCTGCAGCCCTTCATTGCTGGGTGTGTCTTCATAGGACTCTAGTTTCATTAAGGTGGCTCATGGAAAGAAGTTTCTCTTATGTCCGTTTTGCATTCTAGCAAAGAAGAAGCAAGCCCTCACTGGGATTATTTGTGTTACCAAACTTTTTTATCCTTTGCTTAACTTCTTGTATTCCACAAAATACCCTAAAAAGTTGTTGTGGATAATGCTTTTTATTTAGAGGTAGGAGAGTTATCACTCTGGTTCAGGTATGTTGTACGTACGTTTATAATTAGGTTTTTTGATTATCTTCCTAAACTAAAGAAAGGACACTATTTGTTTTATTTATTTATGTCAGGCTTTGGAATACTATTTTAAAATGGACTATAAGTAATGAAGCTCTGCATAAAGGAGCTGGTCTGAAGTGGGGAAAAAACTAACTTATTTCTTACTCCTAGTTGGAGACAGATGGCTTGACTTCTCAGTCTGGTGTAAAGTATTGGTCTACTGTGCCTCTTGGTCTTTATTCACATTTAAGAAAAATAGTCATATGTCACTGCAAACCAGTCAGTCTTTGTGAGATCTGTGCACCCAACTTCTTTGCAATTTATAATCTCTCCCCAAATTTAAATAGTTACAAAAAAAAAAGTTTTCACAGAGCCTCTGTCCCTGATTTTCTGTACCAGTCAGCAGCCTATCTAGTCAAAAAAGATTAAAAAGATATTTTCCATTAGAGCTTTACAGTTTGCAAAAGTGCTTTGTTGTACACATTTTCTAATTTCATAAACATGGCAAAATGCAATTTGTTAAGTAGACTTCAGTTTGCTAATGGGGAATTTTTTTTTGGATGATCAGTATATCTTGGAAAATCTTGCTACAACCTAGCAGCATCTTTTTTTTTTTTTTTTTTTTTACACTTCTGCAATTATTAGTTGATTCACACAGTACAGAACAGGATACAAAGTAGGAGAAAAACAGTGCTATAACATTATAATTACTAGTTTAAAAATAGAATTTAGAACTAAATGGTTGATTATAAGATTTACATGGAAGAGCAAAGAAGGAAAAATTATATTTTTAGAGAAAAAGAGAATATTCAGGCTTTATTTCTGGTATGAAGTTTATATTTTTTAAGAAATCCTATATTATCACACCAGAGACTTTAGATTCTTTTCTGCTTACAAACATTGTTGGTAGTTGGATGGTATTTTTATTGTATTCATTTCTCTTAGGGGGAAATTGTAAAGAAAACAAAAGATTCCGGTTGAAATGTATCCTAGAAATAAAAGTTGAAAGATTCTTACTTCCTTGTAGTATGAATTCTTATTTAAAGTGTTTGGGGCTTCCCTGGTGGCGCAGTGGTTGAGAGTCCGCCTGCTGATGCAGGGGACACGGGTTCGTGTCCCGGTCCAGGAAGATCCCACATGCTGCAGAGCAGCTGGGCCTGTGAGCCATGGCCTCTGAGCCTGCGCGTCCGGAGCCTGTGCTCCGCAATGGGCGAGGCCACAACAGTGAGAGGCCTGCGTACCCCACCCCCCAAAAGTGTTCTTCCTTCAGCTTTTATATTTCTCTAATTTCTTTGACAAACAGTGGGTTGGGAAATAAAAAAATACCCACTTTAACTGCATGAGACAAGAAGACGGTGTTGTTTAAATGTTTTCTTACAGCTGTCAACCCTATAATTGATCATGGATGGACCATGATTTTCATCACTTAACGATTTGACCCAGATCTTTCAGATGAGTAATCTCTTCTTCAGGTGTCATTTTTGGGGTTAATTTTTGGAAATGTTTGGCGAGATTACCACAGTCAATTGATCAGGGAAAGGGGGATGGTGAAATGTGTTCATCTTTTAAAACATTTATATTTTCTTATTTTCTTCCTACTTCTCCCATGTTTTAAGGTCAGATGCAGCTGTTTTCCTATGTAGCTCAGGATACACAATTTATTAGAGAATATGTTGACTTTGTATGTCTTTCAAGTATGTTGAAGTTGAACAAGCTACCTCCAAGAATGAATCTATAGTCTGAATCTCTATTATATACATTTAAAATACATAACTATTGGATATAGTTAAATCTTTTTTGTTTGTTTTCACTTATCTGGCATCTGGGTTGGACAGTAGAGTTCTCACGGAGGGGCTTGGGAACCTAGGCGTGTGGGGTGGGAGGACACGGGGAACTAAGGGACCCTCCCTGGAACTGGAGTTCAGCTGTAACCTAAATCTAGGACAGTGACTTGAGCAGCTCTGCTGCTGGGGCTGTTTCAGTTTATGACCGCAGGGCAGGTGGGGTTGGCCTGGGCACTGCCTGTGAGCAGACAGGAACTTGCCTAGAACCTGTGTACCAGAGAGCCGCTGGCCCCTGCTAACCAGGGTCCCCATCCACTGACCGGTCTTGCCTTTGTAGTTAATTCGTCTGGGGCACATCCAAGTTGTTTGCCTTAGTACTCTGCAAAAAGGGATCCTGGCTCGTGTCTGCTCTGTGGCTCCTGATAGCCTTTTTGCTTAAAGGCTGCTTACGTCCTTTTCAACTAGTGATGCCAAGTGATACAGGTGGATATGTTCACGTCTATTACCTTTGTGTTTCTTTTTAAGTTTTCCTGTATTTGTAACTCTTCTAGTCTCTACACATTTTGAAGCCACGTGATTCATATTCAAGCCAATTATTGTGAACATGAAGTGACCCTTTTTCACTTTTTAATATATATTATTGTTAATATCTCCACTTTTTTTTTTTCTATCTGGATACATTAGTGTTTTTTGTTTTGTTTTGTTTTTTGTTTTGTAATCTAATAGGAAAGTTTAAAATAATTTACAACTTTGTTAAAATTATAATCATATAATCTTTTGACATTTTGTTTGGAATATTTTTGTCCTATTTCCTTTTCCTGTGTTTCATTGCTTGGATTATGTTTTCTTTTTTTCTAGTTATTTGGAACACTAATACTCTTATTTTCTTTCCTCCCATCCTCAGCTAAATCTTGTCTTTTTTATATATATTTTTGTAAACAGGGTTTGGACTTATATTGTTAATGTATTATTTTCTTATATTATGACTTTTGGAATGTCAGCTTGGTTGCTTCTAGTTTTTGGTGATTCTGAATAAAACTGTTTTGTGCTCAGGTGTGTGTTTTCCTCCAGGATTCTGGCTCCGGTGGCTTCTGCTCCCGGTAACCTGTGATTCTCTGTCTTCGTCTGTGTCTCCAGTTTTGGGAGTTTTGCCCCTAATGCCTTCACATCTCATCTTTACATTCTGATGCACTCTGTACTGATCTCACCTTTCTCTCTCTAGTCCACTGCTGGCTGTGTTCCACTGATAGCCTGGTTGCCTACTCTTATTTCATATAATAACTTGCTCAACATCAGCTGTGTACTTACTGGTTCTAAGGACTGTACTGAGTCTTTAAATAATAATTCATTTGTTGCAGAAGAACCCTATGAAATTGATATTTTTATTCATACTCTACACAGAGGAGTCAACTTGTTGGAGAGAAGTTGATCAACTTGTCCATGGTCACACGGCTGCCGAGTGGCTGAGCTGGGGATCTTTCAGCGGCCATCTCTGATCTGAACATCTACAATGACAAACATAGCTTCCTCTTGCGTGCTGTTGTTACTGCTAAAAGTAGCTGACGTCTACTGAGTGCCTGCCACGTTCCAGGTCCTCTTCTAAGCATTTAAATTCCATTAACTTATTTTAGCTGAGCAGTCACTAGTGAGATGGCCAGTGACTTCATCCCATTTTGCAGGACAGGAGGAAACAAGGCACAGAGGAGTTGAGTGATGGAGCTGGGATCTCACTGAGATGAAAAGTTAAAGGCTTTCTAAAGTTTCTCCTGTTTCTCGGAGTATTTGTTTTATAGTAGGGCATTTGCTCTCATTCCTCACATCCATCTCTCCATTCACCTATTCATTTTTTTTCTCCCCAAGAATTCAAAATTATATATTGTGAGATTATTGATTATTCTAGGTGCTGCGAATACAACTGTGCCCTCAAGGAATTTCTATTCCAAGGAAGAGTGAAACTGAACTGAGAACAACGATAAGGTTTAAGTGTGAATTTGTGGGAGTTCTCCATTTCCTTCTCCCCCCTTTCAATGCCAACCAGGTAGCTAAACCCCTTGCATGTTCCTGTTCCACGGGTTGTTTGCTGGGTGGAGTCTCTGGGGCCAGGAGTTAAAGGAAGCAGCAACATCTCAGAGGGGATAGCTTTTTTAGAGGGATCACAGCAGACCCCGTGGGTGTCACACTCCAAATGAGGTGGAGCTTCCGTAACTGAAGGGACCATGAGTCTGGGCAGCATGGAATGGTGACCCAGGACCTGGCACCACATTGGGTATTTGTGTGGGAAGCCAGTAATGACTGAGACTGAATTTGTCATCACCCTGTGGGATGGGCTTCAGAGTCAGAATTGAATCAATCAATAAATAGATATTTCTTATGTACCTGGGCTGATCAGCTTCAATTCATAGCTGCCTATTGCATTCAGGCCATCTCTGGGAGGGCAAAGAATGTTCATGCCATGCATGCCATGCCATGCTCCAACAATAGCACTGCATTTGTTTGGGGAACTGGTGAGCAGAAATAACAGGGCTCCTGGAAGCCTTTGCTGATGTTTAAGAGTGATCTGAATGCTTTCACCTGCTGGTCAGATATGGGGGTTGGCAGGATGGAGAGAAGGTAAATCACTCATTAGACAGTGCTGGGGAGATTCATGTTTCTCATTCCCAGCAGAAAGTGCCCTGTACCTCAGAGGGAGCTGCCTGAATCCTAAAATGGCCCCAGCCTGGTCATGCCATGTAAGGCCCAGGCCAAGGGGTTGCCCCAGTTGTGGGGAAGCCTGTTTTGCTATGGTAGAGATGAGCCCACTAGAAGCTGCGGCTGCTGGGGGATGAAGCTTCAACATGGTCCCAAGAGAAGAGTCTGCCTCTCTTTGGGGCTCATTCCTGAGATGCAGCAGGTTGGTAGCTGAGAAACTGTAGAGTTGAATGAAATCCCAGGGGCGACGCCCTGGGCCTCCGGGGCTCTCAGAGCAAAGGAGGCTCAGTGGGTGATGCGGACTCCCCAGCAGGCTTTCAGGGGCTGCACCCCTTGTGAGCACACAGCAGTCTGCTGGAACGTGTCTGCACCCACTGGTCAGGAGAGTAGGTCAGAAGGACCTTCTTCCCCAGAGCTCTGGACTTCACAGGCAAGGCCTGGACACTCAGAACAGGTGTTGACAGACCTGAGTGGCACCTCCCATCCCAAGCTCTATCTGACCAACCCTCACCCTCACACCTTCTCCAACCACTGATGCCATAAAGGCCAGTACTAGTGGGTGGGGGGAGCCAGGCCCTGCCACTGAGGCCAACACATGGGGATATGTCTCAGACTCTCAGGAAATGGGTGTGGAACCTGCATCCCAAGTGTGAGGGCAACCCTCAGCCCGTCCTCATGGGGTGGCCTGGGCACTCTGGGGAGATACCTGCTTAGGACAGACAGTGGGGTGAGGCAGGTAAGGGACACCCTGTTTCAGAAAGGGTGTCCTAAGGAGGCAACTGTGTGCCTGTGGGGAGGCCTGGGGCATTTCACGGGGTTTCAGCCATGGAGCTTGCAGCTGGTGAGCCGGCTGAGGAGGACTGGGGGTGGATCAGGAATCCAGGGGAGGGCTTCCCTGGTGGTGCAGTGGGTGAGAATCCGCCTGCCGATGCAGGGGACACGGGTTCGTGCCCCCCACCCCCCAAAAGTGTTTATCCTTCAGCTTTTATATTTCTCTAATTTCTTTGACAAACAGTGGGTTGGGAAATAAAAAAATACCCACTTTAACTGCATGAGACAAGAAGACGGTGCACAACGGGAGAGGCCACAACAGTGAGAGGCCCACGTACCACAAAAAAAAAAAAAAAAAAAAAAAAAGGAATCTAGGGGGTGCATGCAGAGCGTGGGCGGTGGGACACCACTGCTGTTACTTCCCGCCGTGCTTCTCCGAGATCTTGGCTCATTTTTACTATCATTACTCTGAATTCTTTATCAGGTAGATTGCTTATCGCCCCTTAACTTAGTTGTTCTTCTGGGGTTTTATCTTGTTCCTTCATCTGGAACATATATCCCTGTGGTGTTTTTCTAACTTTCTGTGTTTGTGGTCTTGGTCCTGCAGGCTGCAGGATCGTAGCTCCTCTGGCTTCTGGTGTCTGCCCCATGGCGGGTGGGGTTGGTCCAGGGGCTCGTGCAGGCTTCCTTGTGGGAGCGGCCAGTGCCTGTCCACTCGTGTGGGGAGCTGGGTCTTGTCGCTCTGGTGGGCAGGGCTGTGTCAAAGGGTGTGTTTGTTTAGAGGCGGCCTTGGGGTCAGGACGACTTTAGGCAGCCTGTCTGCTGATGGGTGGGGCTCTGTTCCTGCCCTGTTGGTTGTTCGGCCTGAGGCGTCCCAGGCTGTTGGGTGGAGCCAGGTCTTGGTGAGAAAATGGCAGCCTCCAGGAGAGCTCACGTATTCTCTGGGGCTTCTGCTACTAGTGTTTTGTCCCCACAGTGAGCCACAGCCAACCCCGCCTCCCCAAGACACCCTCCAAGACCTGCAGGTAGGTCTGGCCCAGGGTCCTTTGGAGTCGCTGATTTGCCCTGGATCCCAGTGCACGTGACACCTTGTGTATGCCCTCCAAGAGTGCAGTTTAAGGGGAATTCCTTGGCGGTCCGGTGATTAAGACTCCACGCTTCCACTGCAGGGGGCACGGGTTCGATCCCTGGTCAGGGAAATAAGATCACGCAAGCTGTGCGGCATGGCCAAAAAAAAAAGGAAGCGTGGCGTCTCTGTTTCCCCCAGTCCTGTGTGCAGCTCCTGCACTCAAGTCCTGCTAGCCTTCAAAGCCAAATGCTCCCGGGGCGCCTCTTCCTGCTGCCAGACCCCCAGGCTGGGAAGCCAGATGTGGGGCTCAGAATTCCCACTCCTGTGGGAGAACCTCTGCAACAGAATTATTTTCCAGCTTGTGGGATTTGATTATATTGCAATTGTGCTCCTCCTACCATCTCGTTGTGGCTTCTTCTTTGTCTTTGGAGGTAGGATATCTTTTTTTGGTTGATGGTTGTTCAACAGTTAGTTGTGATTTGGGGGTTTTTGTGAGAGGAGATGAGCTCAAGTCCTGTGACTCTGCCATCTCATCTCCATCCCTTCCCACCGTGTCTAGATGGCCAAGGGAGAGCCCCCTTACCCTGTGTGTGTGTGTGTGTGTGTGTGTGTGTGTGTGTGTGTGTAGCAGGCAGGCGTGGTGGGCTATTTTGGCAGTGTTTAGACAAAGGCTATGTGTGAGGAGTCCAGGGGTGAGAAAGGGCAGCAATGAGAGAGCCCCGTGAGGCCCCAAGAAGGTTTGGGCAGGAGAGGAGTGCAGGCAGGTGAGGTCTAGGGAGTCCAGCAGGGAGAAGGGGCACATTTGGATGGGCTGTGGAATTGCTTGGTGGATGAGAGGCTTGTGGAAAGTGGGCCGGACACTCCAGCCAAGGGGTCCTTGGTTGCCCGTGTTGTTGTGTCATTCTCCATGGCTGGGAGGCCCTTCACTGAACGCCGGGTTCTGCTCACGTGCTGCCTTTCCCAGAGGACACATTTTCCTTTCAACTTCTCATTCCAAGTTGTGGGTATCACTGGGGTCTCCTGGGGTCAGGGTCCCTCCCACTGAGGCAGCTGTTGGGGGAGGTCATCTAGAGACCGGGACCTGCAGTTGAGCCGGGCAACAGGAGGCTCCTCACCCCTCCAGTCCTTGAAATGCATGTGCCACCTGTGGTTCCCTCAGTGGAGAGGGTTTCAAGGATGCAGCCTTGAGAGGGTACGCGGTGTTGAGACCCTCTAGGCGGTATACATGATCGAACCCAGTATGCCTCTACATAAACGTGTAAGATTCTGGTGGGGGGATGTGGAGACCCACTCACCCTGCAGCGCCCAAGACCGACCTCGCAGGTAAGCTCCTCCGCTTGTTAACACGCCGCCTACGACCTGGACTGGCTGCAGCTTTGTTTGCTCCTCGAGTTCTGGGCTAGTTTCAGATTTCACCGCTGAAACTCCCAAATTTACAAACCAGCAGCAGCGCTGTGTGAAAGCTAAAGGCTGGTTGTTAGAAGCAGCCTGACCTGGGCTGGGTCCTTTGTGATTCTGGGCTGTAAGCCTCCATCTCCCTTATGGTGCAGCAACAAAGGAGCAGCGCCTGAAAGACCGACCCGGGTAGGTGCTCAGAGATGCTGGCTTTTATAATTGTTCTCAGCACCTGCAAACTCCCTATAACTTGGGGAGAATTTGGTGAGATTGTTGGCCCTTCTCTGACTTTAGCCTTATATGTATTTTATCTTGCTGAAATTCGCTTCCATTTCTGCCAGCTTAGCCAGGATGGAAGAGAAGCTGGTGTCCTGGTTTTCAGAGCAGTGTTGCATCAGTTACGCGAAGTGTTGGAATGGCCATTTCATTCAGATTCCCCAGTTCTCACACCCTGGAGGTAACAATAGCATTTTCCCCCTGAAATACTACAAAATTGGTAACCTCCTTGCCTCAGGTGGGGAAACTGCTCCATGAATAGATTAAGGTGGAGAGACTAGCTGGGCTCCACCAACCCCAAAGGGGTCCCCAAGGGGATGGAATTCAGGAGGTCTCCTCCTCTACTAGAATGGGAAAAAACTGAGGCTTTGTGTTTACTAAGCTCTAAGTGAAATATAGAATTCCTTCAATTATAAATGGTGACAAAAGGTCAAATATTGACCTTTGTGGTATTACTAGAACCTGTGATTTTGTCCCATCTCGAAATCCTAGCTATTTGTATATCACATTACAGTTGCCACTGATTTCTCAGAACGTCATTTATACTTATCACTACTTTGCATTTATGGTAAATAGACCTGCCTCTAGGTCTTGTTATTTACCGTCAAAAAAGCACATATATTAGTATAGACCCCACTTGTTTAATAATTGGATAAATAAATCTAAATATAATTGGTTTCCTTTGTAATTTTATGTATTTTACTTTATGCATTTGGGAAGAGGTCCATAGGCTTTACCTGATTGCCCATATGGTTCATAGCAGCCCACAAAATTTATTAACCTCCAGACATTGGAAAACTTTCCAATGGGTAAGAGCAGCAATTTCCACTTACACCACAGGAGGGAACTATTTCCCAACTAATGCTTTAAAAGATCACAGCGGGGATTTTTATTCCTCTTAACTCTTGTTCTAAAATTGGTTCAAGCTTTCTTCTTCACTGTTAACAATGTAATTGGGGTCCTGTGATGAGGCTCTGAAGCTGATACCCCGCCAAGAGCTGAAGCATCCTTTATTGTGAGTCCAGGAAGACGTGATGCGAAAAAGTGAGTCTCCCAGGCACCAGATGAGAACTAGTTTAGTGCCCACAGCTCATTTGCTGTCTCCCCCCCCTCAGCACAAAGAAAAACAAAAAACAAACAAACAAAAAACACCCAAACTTGTGAAGCAGAGAGCATACTTGGTTTGTTATTCTGGTAGGAACAGATCCGCTGTTAGGGTAGAAACAAAGCTGAAGGGTTTTCATTAAGTCAGCGGCTGTTGTTAAGTGGCTGCACTTGTGTGGGGGAGGGGAAGGGGCAGAGGCGGGAGATGCGGTAGGAGAGAGGGACTTTATAAAACCGGAACTTTACAGGCGCAGAGAGACCGCGATCCTATACTACAAACCGAGGACCCAGCCAGGCCTGCCACTTGGTGACGCGGTGGTTGCCCCAGGGCTGATTTTAATGGGAACAATTTCACATGTTCCTCCTTCTTTGGCCACATCAGCGCATAGGTCACTGTATATATTTAAGGGCTCAGAATGGAGGTCTGAGAGTGTCTAATTGCAAAGGGCAGCAGCCACTTTTACAAGTCAGCCTGGGACAGAGGAACAGCTCTGCAAACCCTCACTCGGCCCTGAAGTAGGTCGGCCTGGAGGAAAATGACTTGGTGGGCGGGGTGATTCTGTGTTCCCACCTCCCGCAGTGAATCTAAAATTAACCTTTGTTACACTTCCTGCTCTTCTGACCTTTAAGGATTGTTGGCTGTTATCTTATTTTTTAAATTATAAAATACTAGCTTTATTTAATATCACAACATTAAATAATCTCTAGAATATGGGTACTCTGTACTTTTTGGTTCAATATAAGCTAGAATTTTTCATTTCTTTTTCTGTTTTTAAAAAATTTTTTATTGGAGTATAGTTGATTTAGTGTTGTGTTACTTTCTGCTGTACAGCAAAGTGAGTCAGTTATGCATATACATATAGCCCCTTTTTTTAGACTTTTTTCCCCATATAGGTTACAGAGTATTGAGTAGAGTTCCTTGTGCTATACAGTAGGTCTTTATTGGTTATCTATTTTATATATAGTAGTGTGTACCTATCAATCCCAATCTCCCAATTTATCTCTCCTCTGTTTCCCGCCGGTAATCATGATTGCTTTCTACATCTGTAACTCTATTTCTGTTTTGTAAATAAGTTCATTTGTACCGTTTTTTTAGATTCCACGTATAAGCGATATCGTATTTGTCCTTCACTATCTGACTTACTTCACTCAGTATGACAATCTCTAGGTCCATCCATGTTGCTGCAAGTGGCATTATTTCATTCTTTTTGTATTCCATTGTATATATGTACCACATCTTCTTTATCCATTCATCTGTCGATGGACATTTAGGTTGATTCCATGTCCTGGCTATTGTAAATAGTGCTGCAATGAACATTGGGGGTGTGTGAGTCTTTTCTAACTATGGTTTTCTCCAGGTATATTTGGCTCTTATTTTAATTATGAGCAACACTGTTTCATTCAGTCATTCATTCCTTCCTGCAAGCATGCCTGCCTTCATCTACAGGAGCTGACCTTTCAGGCTCCATCCTGGGTGCTGAGGCCACAGCACAGACCGGACCCAAGGGCTGTGGCTTCTAGCTCCTTATAGAACTCAGCACAGGTTGGGTCCAGGTGACCACTCTGAACAGGATCTTTTCAGGTGTGTCTATTGCATGCCCATCAGGCAAGTTGTTGATCTGCTCTGAGCCTCAGTTTCCTCTTGTATAAAGTGGGAACAATATCACCTACCTCACGAGATTATTGTGAGAATAAGGAAAACCAAGTGTGTACACGGTTAGCGCCATGCTTGGCTGTTACCATTGAGGATCGTAGCTTTGTCCTTGAGCGTGTGGTGTACTTGGGACCTGCAAATACCAGTAGTCCAGAGTGTGAGCGGCTGCAACTCCTGCTTGGCTTTCTGGAACGGGTACCCCAATAACCCAGGGAACTTAACAAATGCTCTTCACTAACGTGCCCTAGATTTATTTTGTGAGATGACAGTGTGACAAAGTGGTCAAAGGCATGGGCTCTGGGGCTGGGGGTCTGACACTTTATTAGCTGCAGGACTTGAAGCAAATGACTTCGCCTCTGTGCTTCCCCAGATCAAAAATAGGCGCAGTAATGGCACTGTCTGCCTGAAGTTATTATGAGCTAATGCATGAAAAGCTCTTAGAATGGTCTCTGACACATAGTAGGCACTCAAAATTATGAGCTATTATTATTATTATTGCCCTAGGCAACTTGTTAAATGTTCTCTGATGACAAATGTAAAGGTTTGTGTGAATCCACTAGACAGTCTGGACCAGTGGTCTCAGGTCCCTGGACCCTGTTTCCTCTGAGGTTGACATGAGAGCTGCACCCCCTCCCCTACCTCCCCTGCCCTTGGAATGTACCTTCCGCTCGCCGTCCCCCAGTGGAGCCGGTTTCAAGGACACAGCCTTGAGAGAGTAAGGTGTTGGAACCATCTGGACAGTATATGTGACTGAACCCAGTTAAGGCCTCTGTATAAACTTGTAAGATTCTGGCAGGCGGGCGGGAGATCCCCTTGACGTGTGGTGCCCAAGACCAGCCTCGTGTGCAAGTTCCCTGGCCTGTCACACCTGCAGCCTCCCCATCTGGAGCGGCTGCCTCTAAACTTGATCTTTCTCTGCCCTCCGTGTGTAGGGTTAGTTTGCGAACAAGCATGTGCTGGTGGGGGTGGGGAGGTGATGGTGGGTGATGAGGGGTGTGGTCTTTGCTGGTAGTCTAGGCGGGGAATGATGATGAGTAGCTGGTGTTGACGGTGAAGCGATGAGTCAGCAGCAGTGGTGCTCAGGCACCAGGACGACTCAGTGGTGAGGCAGGAGGATGGACCCTCCCCTCTGACTCCCTGGAGGCCCTCCATGCTGTGACTACAAAGCAGACCCGTGTTCAGGAACCAGGTTTGTCTCCGATTCCAGTGCAGTTCAGGTGCAGAGCTCTGCGGGACGCTGGGCAGTGCTCCCCAGGAGCCCAGGTGTTTCCCCAGCTGTGGTCAGTCGTGGCCGGGCTGGCATTCTGAGCAGCAAGGCCAGTGTGGCATGTAGTCTTAAGAACTTGTTTCATTCGCTTTTGGACAGGCCTACGCTTTATTTTACAGTCTCACCTCATATTCAATTTTTTTTTTTTTTTTGAGAAATCACAAGCACTTTAAAGATATTGTACCAATGTTTCTTATAACATCCCTCTGATGTTGGGGTCAGATAAAAGAACCCAGCTTTACGGGTGACTAAACTGAGATGATTCTCCAGGTCACAAGTTTCTTAAACTATTGAGAGGAGGCATCTGGTTTACAACCCTTCCTGTGGCTGCAGAATTAATTTGTGTTGAAAAAAAAGAGGCCATTTTGTTATATTTCAACTTCCCCTCAACAATGGCCGAAGAGACAAGAAGAAAAACTCTCTTCTTTTTCAGAGAGTCATCTTGGACCCCTTCTCTCCGGTGTGTGTGTCTGTGACCCTATTTCCTTTCTGATGAGGTACTGGAGTATAGGGGCTGATACTGCAGGAGTGAGTGGGAAAATGAGAGCAGACAAGAAATTTTCTTTTTAAAAAAAAATGTATTGGCGTAGAGTTGATTTACAATGTTGCATTAGTTTCAGGTATACAGCAAAGTGATTCAGTTATACGTATATATACATATTCTTTTTCAGATTCTTTTCCATTATAGGTTATTACAAGATCTTGAGTAGAGTTCCCGGTGCTGTACAGTAGGTCCTTGTTGATTATCTATTTTATATATAGTAGTGTGTATCTGTTAATCCCAGCCTCCTAATTTATCCCTCCCCCACTCCCTTTCCCCTTTGGTAACCATAGTTTGCTTTCTATACCTGTGAGTCTCTTTCTGTTTTGTATATAAGTTCATTTGCATCATTCTTTTAGGTCCCACATATAAGCGATATCATATATTTGTCTCTCTCTGTCTGACTTAAGAAGTTTTCATTTTAAGCTTTGGTGAGTGAGTGGTGTTTGCACTACCCTTGTCATCTAGGGAACCATTCTGGAGAGGGAGAAAAACCCCAACCAAACCTGTCATTTTTTTTTTAAAAAGTATTTGTTCCGCATTCCATAAGGCTGAGCAAAATCACATTTTCCTTGGTAAAAGCAGGTGCAGTTTCTCGCAGAGAGCCTTTGAAGATGGGCTGCTGCCGCTGTTCCTGGTGGTGTCCTGTCATGCCAGGGCCAGGACAAATGCAGCTGGCCTCCACGTCGATGTGTTTTAACTGAAAAAGAAATAGAAAGGTACACTTCAGGACATACTGATCTCTAAAAGGCTGCTTCCTAGAATTGCTGTTTGCTAGGCTGCCAGCAGCCCCTCTGACTCCTCTTTGCAGATGTTTTATGGACGTGATTTAAACCTCAGGACTCTTCCTTTCTTCCCTCTGGTGAAGGAGCTTGGTGCTCTCAACTCATTAACTTATGTTCCTGTTATTTGCCTGCCGTTGCAATCCTCTGCTTGCAATAACGTGGCATCGCACTGTCAGGCGAGGTTCATGTCACAGAGGTGGCCTCGATGGGCGATCAGCAGTGATGGCAAATTTGCAAATTTAAGAACAGTGCACACGGCAAAAATGAGATGCAGTATGGGAAGTGCTGATGAAGACAGACTTTCTAATATTCCCGTCCTGTGGTTCCACGTGATATGTGGTCCGGGAAGGGGGAAGAGTTATGAACATTTTGGTGCTTGGCGTTGAGCCTCTCGGGGGCCTAGCCATGCTGATTTATGGCGTGGGGTCTTGGGACATTTGTTCCACAGACACCCGAGGGACCCGCTCAGTGCAGAGGAAGATGTGAACCCTGTCATGAGAGGATGAACAGGCTTTGGGGAGAGAGGTAGTGAGACAGTGGAACTGAGGAGAGATGTTACAGCAGAGTGTTCCAGCAGCTAGAGGTGTACACAGGGGATGTAGATGTCCATGGGAGAGGAGATTTGCTCTGCTGGATTAGAGCAGGTCAGAGAGGAAGAGATTGTCACTGACCACCTGTCAAGGGCACCAGGAATACACATGTGGTTGAACTTGGGTTTGTAACCTGCTACATGAAAAGAGAACATGCAACCCACGGAACCATGGAGTGTCTGGGTAAGAGCGGTTCGGAGGGGCTTCATAGAGGTTTGGGCTTGTGTTTGGTGATTCGAGTACAAGGAAGTGGGGTCTCTTCTGGGTCAGTCTTGTTAGAAAGAGGGGCAACTTGGTGACTGGGCATCTTAATACTTTTAGTCTAGGAGGTGGGATGCATGGAGTGAGGATAGAGATGTCCTTGGAAAAGAAGCCATGGCAGCTCACGTCAGCCTCAGGAGGGGCGGTGTGGTCCTTCTCCTTGTTGCACAGTGTCTTTGTTTTCAATTTCTATTCAGGTATGATTCCCAAGTGGTATCATTTGTGTCTTGTTGGAGTTCTCGACTGGCATTGATAGTCTATGAAATTGTTAATTTCATTAGGGGAACATCACAGCCTAGCTGGTAGCACCTGGGCCAGTGACTAGCTGCTTTTATTTTTCTCAAAACGCTTGGTCTGGGCACTGAAGGATGAGTAAGATTTTTCCAGGTCAAAAAGGGAAGGCATCTCCTGTGGAGAGAGGGTATAGCTGGAGGAGATTGAGGGAGGCGTGGAGTATCACAAGAGGCTGAGGATGCTGTGAGCGGCTTGAGTGCCAGAAGTGAGGGTGTGTGTGGGGGGACAGGGGGAGAAAGGCCCTGGATTAGAGGGGGCCAGGTGGGGAGGGCTTTGCCCCTGGCTACGGAGCTTAGACTGTATCCTTTGGCCATCTTCATCGGAGTGCTCAATTCAGAGCAGCTGGTCAACAGATGTTTATTGACTTGGAATGGCCTTCATTTTCCCTGCACGTGCTTCTTTTCTTCACACCATGTATTGCCATCAAAGCCAAAAAGGAAGGCTACCCAAAGGGGGGATATCCTTCTAGGAGTCCAGATATGCTTATCTTGCAGTAATGCTTGGACTACTATAGGAACCGAGCTGGAAGGCTTCCTCCGGCACGTTTGATCTGCTCCCCTCTTTCACAAAGTGGGACCTGAAGCCACACTTGGAAATGTACTCGCTTGAGATTCCACTGCAAATCATGAAAGGATGAGGACTTGACCTCACATCTCTGGCTGCCTTGTCTCTGCTCTTTCAAAACTTCCCTGAATTGGTGCTTACATAACCCTAGTAAATCCTGGGGCTCCACATGGCTGGGTCACTGCAGAGACACCCCCCCCTCTCCCCCCAGTTCACAAAAATAAAATGAAGCAGCCAGAGGTAATTGAGAAGGAATTCCATTGTTACAGGACTCTGCTGAAGACCTTTATGGGGGTGTGATTCCTGAGCTCTAGTAACACTTCCAGAGGCCTTTCTTCCTCTCCCCTCTCAGCTTCTCCAGGTGGCCTCTGTGCCAACACCCACACGGCTCCCTAACCACAGGCTGGGGCTGGATCTTCTCTTGCTCCTTCCTTCCTTTCGTCTACTTCTTTCATAAATGGATTGGCCTGGCCTCTCTGTCCATACCCTCTGTCCCATCCTCCTTTTCCTCAGTGCCCATCCCACCTTTATATCAGTCAGGGTTGTGTCTGGTTACATGTTACAGAAACCTCACTACGGTGGCTAAAACAAGTAAGAAGTTTCTTTTTCTCCCCCCAGAAAAGTCCACAGCAAGGTGCTCCATAGCTGGTCCAGCATGCCCTTCTGCTTTTCTGCTCTGCCATTTATGCTGTGTAGCTTTCTTCATCCTCACAGATGGCTGCTGCGTCTGTAGGCATCGTGTTTGCATTCCAGGCCAGAAGAGGGGAAATGGACAAAGGCAGAAGACATGTGCCTGATGAATAGTTTCTTTATTAAAAAAAAAATTTTTTTTTATTGAAGTATAGTTGGTTACAATGTTGCATTAGTTTCTGGTGTACAGCAAAGTTATTCATATATATATATATATATATATATATATAT
>NC_041231.1:54870820-54891394 GCF_002837175.3 Physeter macrocephalus | reverse complement strand
ACATATATATATATATATATATATATATATTCCTTTCCAGTATGGTTTATTACAGGCTATTGAATAAAGTTCTCTGTGCTATACAGTAGGACCTTGCTGTTTATGTATTTTATACATAGTAGTTGGTACCTGCTAACTCCAAACTCCTATTTTATCCCTTCCCCACCCCCTTTCCTGTTTGGCAACCCTAAGCTTGTTTTCTATGTCAGTGAGTCTGTTTCTGTTTCGTAAATAAGTTCATTGTGTCATACTTTAGATTCTACCTGTGTTATCATATGATATCTGTCTTTCTCTGTCTGACTTACTTCACTTAGTATGGTAATCTCTGGGTCCATCCATGTTGCTGCAGATGACATTACTTCATTCCTTTTGATGGCTGAGTAGTATTCCACTGTATATATGTACCACATCTTCTTTGTCTCTTTATCTGAATGGTTTCTTTATATTGGGAAAACAGTTTCTTTCCCTGAAGCCTCATCCAGTAGATTGATACTTACATCCCATTGGCCAGAAATGGTCACATGGCCATCACTAGCTGCAAGGGATCCTGGGGAAGTAAGTATAACTGTCACCTTGCAACCCTGGGAAATAAAAATCAGGGTCCTGTTAATAAAGATGGGAAGAAGAGGTATTGGGTAAGAAGTTGGCAATGTCTGGTATACTCATCCTCTAGATTTTGCATCACAAGAATATTGAGGGCAGATTTGGTAAAAACAGGGCTCTCGTCCACGTTGGGATGGGGGAGAGAAGCTGATGGAGCAAAGTTATCCACACGTGAATTAGTATTTGCTTAAATAAGCAAGATCTATTCTAGAACACATTGACTTCGTTTTCATTTTGTGACTTTTTAGCTTTTAAAAGTAAGTTAGAAATCTAAGTAGACCTTTAGGATATATTGCCTATAGGAAATGATATATCTTTTTCTTAATGCATTCTACTCAATGTCAGGACTTTGCTCTGAGAAAATTCAATTCCAAGAAGACAAGTTTCCAAATGCATTCTACTTAGAAAGATTAGAGTTGTTTTTGTCTTATTATGCACTAGAATAAAATAATTACAGAGAACAAAAACACCAAGCTCTTGGTACTATAATTTCAATTCTCATATTTGTCATTGTGTACATAGACATTTGATGTTATTACAGTGGGTGCATACCAATTGGTAGTGATCTGTTCTTTTCCATTTAACAGTATTTTATAGACAGGGTTTTACGGACTGACAGTTCATATGGTTATTTTTAGTGACAATGTAATATTCTGATATGCTATAGCTCACTTAGTCATTCCCCTTTGATCAGGGGTTATTTGAAAAATATTTAACAACTGATACCTCATTAACATCGATTAGTCAGAAGAGACCAGGCTATAGAAACAGGGCATGTACTGAAGGCCCCTGCTGGACCTGGCATTAGCTCTTGCTGCTGGGTGTGGAGTGGTCAGGGGTCCATTTGTTGGTGGTGGTGAATTTGGTAGTGGATATTTACTAACTGATATGGAAGGACTGCAACAATTCAATAACCAGTTGTAAATTAGCTTTTGCTATATAGTAAGCCATTCCAAAACTTAGTGACTTAAAAAAAAGCAGTATGTTTAGCTCATGATTCCGTGGGTCAGCAATCTGTGCTGCGGTTTGGGTAATTCTACTGGTCCTGACTAGGCTTAGTTGTATGCCTGTGGTTTGCTGCTGGTCAGTTAGACAGTCTGCTACTGGGTGCTGCAGGGTCACCTGGTGTGATGGAGATGAATTGACTGTACGTATTTCATCTTCCAGAAGGCTAGATGGAACTTTTCACATGGCTGGATGGAGTTCCAAGAAAACAAGCAAAGTCCAGCAGGGAAGATACACAGTAGTGGACAGCACAATGTGGAATGTGGCTTCTGCTTTGGTAGTGATGTGTGTGGAGGGGTCTGGGGCATGTGCCTGTGGCCCAGAGGGACAGATGTGGGTGGGGAATATGTGCGTGCGTGTGTGTGTGTGTGTGTGTGTGTGTGTGTGTGTCTTATGTGAGGCAAGGCAGCTCAGGGGTAGGTAATGACTGATATTTTTTTTTTTTTTTACATTTTATTTATTGGCCACACCGCAAAGCTTGTGGGATCTTAGTTCTCCAGCCAGGGATTGAACCCGTGCCCCCTGCAGCAGAAGCGCCGGCCGCCAGGGAATTCCCTGTAATGACTGACTTTAGATTTGAAAAAGGAGTTAGCCAGACAAAGAATGTGGTGAAGAGTGAACCCCAGTATGCACAAGGCATTTCATCCAGATAATGAATGAGGGTGCTCTGGGGCAGGGAGCCAGAGGGAGATTGCACTGAAAAGCAGGGCAAGGTCGAAGTGCTTTCAGCCTGCCTTTGACCTTTATCTTGCAGGCAGTGCAGGGCCACTGGTGACTGCACGTTTTATTGTGAAGATTCGCAGGATTAGAGCTGAAGAGGTTGCTTTGACCAGTGCAGGCTGTTTGATTCTCTGCAGTTGGGAGCAGGTTCTTGTCCTAGAAGCAGAGGAAGAATCACTTTTCTTTTCTGAACACACCTTGGTTTCTCTGAGAAATCACACTAGGAGAAATAAACTTGGCCTCACGTCACATCTTCCATTAAGATAAGATCTAGATGGAGCAAAGATTTAAGTATTAAAAAAATAAGGTCATAAAGTATTAGTAGAAAATACTAATACAAATACAAAATACATTTGACTACATAAAGCAAAATAGAAATAAAAAACACCTGCACTGCAAAACACCACATACAAAGTATTTGTATGTGACTACATAAAGCAAAATAGAAATAAAAAACACCTGCACTGCAAAAAAACACCACATACAAAGTAAAAAAACCAACAACAAATTAGGAAAAAATATTTGCAATGTGTGGCAGCCTTGCTATCTGGCTATTTAGTTTTCCTAACATTATTTTGTTGAAAAAACTCTTTTTCTTACTGATTCGAAATATCATCTTTATCATATGTTAAATGTTTATCTATTTATACACACATTTATTGGTGGATATTTTTGGGGGCTTTAAATTCTGTTCCTTTCATCTATCTGTCCTTTCATGTGCCAGCACCATATTAACTTAATTACTGTAGTATTGTAATATATCTTAATATCTGGCAGTCCTCTCACATTGCTTTTATTTTATTTTTTTATTGAAGTATCGTTGATTTACAGTGTTGTGTTAGTTTCAGGTGTACAGCACAGTGATTCAGTTACACAGATATATATACATACACACACACATATATATACTTTTTCAGATTCTTTTCCATTATAGGTTATTACAAAATATTGGGTATAGCTCCCAGTGCTATACAGCAGGTCCTTGTTGGTTACCTATTTTATATATAGTCGTGTATGTTAATCCCAACCACCTAATTTATCCCTCCCCCCTTTCCCCTTTGGTAAGCATAAGTTCATTTTCTGTGTCTGTGGGCCTATTTCCATTTTCACATTGCTTTTTTAAAAAAAATAACCATTAAGACACACGATTCTACTTTTCTATAAAAGGCGTTGGTCGAACAGCCCTGAGGATGCCGACCTGGGGCCACACCCAGCGCCGCCTGGGCCTCACCTGGCCGCAGCTTTGCCCGGTGCCCTCCAAAGCCCCCAGTAGCCCCAGTGCCAGGCCCACCCCGTGCGCTGTTTCGTGACCGGGGGCTTTGGCCGTGGGGTCTGAGCCGTCCTCCCGCCGAGCGAAGGGGGGCGGGGCAGTGATTCCGCGCGGAGTAAAGCGTCCTACGAGGAGCACAGGTGTTTACACTTGACCCAGCTGCAGCCTCACTCTCAAAATCGGGCCCTCCCTTCAGTACGGTGAATACCACGGGGAGAATCTTCCACGCCCCAGGTTCCGCCCTCGTGGTCCGACACGGGCCCTACCCTGGAGGCTGCTGTGGGGAGAGGGTCCCCCCCGGCGCCTGGGTGTCCCTGAAGGCCCCCGCGGTCCGTGGAGCTGATCCCTGGTAAGTTGTTTCTTTTGGGCAGCACCTTGATGACTTGGCCTCGAAAGACGCCCCACGGCGGCCTGGGCCGAGCTCTTGGTGGCAAACTCTATGCAGGCATAGCCCCTGGGGTGTCGGGAGGGCTTGTAGCACAGGATGGCTACCTGGTGTATCTCCCCGCAGTGGTTGAAATAGGCCTCCAGCTCCTGGGCCGTGGCCCCGTAGTCCACGTTGCCCATGCAGTTGGATCTGTGGTCGGCCATGGGGGTGTCTGGCTCGGGGCTCAGCAGCTGCCCGGCCAGCAGGGCCCCGGCGTCTTCCTCTTTCCCCTCTGGGTCCTGGGCCTGCTCCATGGCCCACAGCTTCAGTTTCATGGCCTCCAGCTCCTGGTCCGGTACCGGGCACTCGGCCAGGTCCTCCCTCTCCAGGAGAGACGGGAGGAAGCCCGCGTCTTCCTCGTCCTCTTCCCCCGCTTCCCCTGTCTCCAGCCCTGGGGCCCAGAGGGGTCTTCCCAGCCCGGCACCAGGCCCCCCAGCCTTGGGCCTCGGGGTCTGGAAGCCCTCCGGAGTCAGTCCTCGGTAGTGTGAGGGAAGAGAGCGCGGCTGAGGAAGGGCCACATGGCGGCCGGGGCAGGAGGGGAGATAGGCCAGGCCCCTGCTCGCCTCCACGCCCTCACATTGCTTTTATTTATTTTTTAATTAAAAAAAAATTATGTATTTTATTTATTTTTGGCTGCGTTGGGTTTTCGTTGCTGTGCTTGGGTTTTCGCGAGCTGCCGCTACTTTTTGTTGCGGTGCGCGGGCTTCTCGTTGCGGTGGCTTCTCTTGTTGCGGAGCACGGGATCTAGGCGCGCCGGCTTCAGTAGTTGTGGCTCGTGGGCTCTAGAGCGCAGGCTCAGTAGTTGTGTCGCACGGGCTTAGTTGCTCTGCGGCATGTGGGAATCTTCCTGGACCAGGGCTCGAGCCTGTGTCCTCTGCATTGGCAGGCGGATTCTTAACCACTGAAGCCACCAGGGAAGGGAAGCCCCCTCACATTGCTTTTAAAAGGAGACCTTTCTTAAAAAAGTTTGCTTGGGTTTTTTGTTTGTTTTTTTGCACATGAGGTATTTCCTATTTAAGAATATGGCACATCTTCCCATTAATGCGAGTCGTTTTTTGGTGTGCATCCCTCAGGGGTAATTTAAATTTTCTCCACATCAATTTTGCACATCTTAGGTTATTTCTGTATATTTTATCCTTCTTGGTTACTATAAATGAGATATTTTCTTCCTTGATAATTCTTACTGGCTATTAAATTCTTTATATTAGTTTTGTATCCATCCAGCCTACAAAATTTTTTTATTGTCTTGGACTTTTATTGGTTGATAATCATACCAACTACAAATAACTTTACCTTCACTTTTAAATTTTTTTATACTTTATATTTCTGTTTATTGTTGATTGCTTTGATTAGTATTTTCAGAACCATTGTAAATAATAAGGATGATAGTGGACGTTCTTATTTTGTTCCTGGCTTTAATGGGAGTGCTTCTTGTGTTCTCCCATTAAATGTGAGGCTGGTTTAAAAAATAGATATAGATATATACCTATTACATTAGGTAAGCATCCATCATTAGTAACCTTCGGTATAGCCAGTTCTTTGGGCTAGCCAGGTATCTGTGTGTGTACCTTTTCCCTATGTAGAACATCTCCACCCCCTAATGGGAACAGAGTCCCACTTGGGTCAGCTTCTGGGTGAACAGCCAGGATCTGTGGGTGATGCTCAGTCCTGTCCATCAGATCAGGATAGTCTTCCATTGATTTGTTTTTCAGAAATTGTCAGTTGGTTCTATCTTTATTTTATAAGAGATTAAGTTTTTTGCAGTCCACAGTATGAGAAGATCACATTTAGGATGAATTTATTTTGTTGAGTTGTTTTGTTTTTTAAAAAATAAAATTCATTATTGAGGTTAATTGTGTCATGGAGGGAACAATATATGTTAGGAACCAAAATAATTAAAAATTTTAAACTTTTTACAAATATATAAAATATTCAACTCTTTATTGAAGAGGTTTGGCTCTGAATGTCACAGCACAAATAATACAGACTCACTAGGTGAAGATATCTGAGGACCAACAGAAAGCAGGCTGTTTCCTCAGAGCATCTCCCACCCATCCTCCCAAAAAGATAGTCTTCCCTTGATCTGGTGGTCTTTAAACTAAAAGGGAAATGATCTAATCACAGCATGGCCAATATGTAGTAACTCAGTGGACACAGGTTAATCACAACAGAAACTCCGTGTTGAAAAGGGAAAATGGGAGATGTGATAGGCACTGGTCCATGGCAGAAATTATACTGGGCTATGGCAAATATTCCCTTTTCTGGCTGTAGAACACATTTCACTGGTTAGTCCATTTGGACCACCTCTTTCTGCTCCCTGGGAAAAAGTCATTGTCCTCTGAAATCCCCAGCTCTACCTGTGGGCACCTTTCTTCCTTGTCTTTTATTGTTCAAGGCCATAAATGTACTGACTTCCAGTCAACTTAGATTGCTAGCCATAGACAGAAAGTACCTCTCCTAGCAGAATTATGTCCTCTTCCATCTGTGTTTGTGACTGGCTGGCTTTAGACTGAGTTAATCTCCCTCGTAATGGGTGGAAGGAAAGAAAAAGACAGCTAAAGTCCATCAAAATTTGGAATTTTCCCCAATGCTTCACCTTCATTGAAAGGTTGTTTGTCTTCCAAGGTACCACAAGTGATGGTTTAACCAAGAGCTCTGTGTGGATTAACAAGTCATCATATGACCAGCTTGTGATGCCATATTTTATGTGAGATGTTAGTAATTGCTGGGTACCTCTTACTCAACAATGTTAAAATGTAAAAAATGGCCCGTGGCGATTGTTATGTGCCCTCAATTATAAGATGCAAATCAATTTCAGAAATGTTAAAATGGACAAAAAATGTGCACCTTAGATATGATGAGATATCCTGTCTGCACCTTTGCCATCGGCTGTCCCACCGGCTCCACTTGTACAGCGTCTCATTTATGCTTTGCTATCTGAGGCTCCTCACCTGCGGGTACCAAATTCTGTTTAAATTAGAATGAACTGTTGTTGTTCTGTCATCTACAATGTTCCTTTTCCACTTGTGGTCCGAGGCAGCTGCTCCAGCTCCAGGAGTCATGACCACTTTTCCAGCAGCAGGAAGAAGAGAAGGGAATAAAAGGGACATTCTCTTTCCCTGTAAGTATATGTCCAGGAAGTTGCTCAGACCATTTCTGCTTTATATCCCATTTTGTGGAACTTAAGTTACATAGTCACACTTAGCTGGGAGAATGTAATTTTTTTCTAGGTAGCCAAGTACCCAGCTAATATTCAGGTGTTTGATGACTGTAGAAAGAAACGATGAAACCTGGGGAGAACTGTTTCTAAAGGTTTGTAAGATAATCTGTAAAAAAGTTCCGCATGCCCATGCCATGCGGCTTATGGGATCTTAGTTCCCCGACCAGGGATTGAACATGGGCCCTTGTCAGTGGAAGTGTGGAGTCCTAACCACGAGACTGCCAGGGAATTCTCAAAAAATTCCTCTTTTTATTAAGAATGAAATCATCCAAAGAATGTATGTAATTTCATTACATGCCTTTTAAGCATCTCTGGAGATGATTAATGCCAAGCCGCCGACTCAGTCTGGGTCCCTTGTCCTGTAGTGTAGGACACAGGCTGTCACTCTGAAGTCCGTAGCAGCTTTGCACAGTAGAGTCAAGCTTTTGTTTTTGTGATTCCTTGATTCAAATCCAGCCCCACCAGCAGCATGCGGACCCCACCAGGGAGAACAGGGATCACGTTTGCTTTGCTCACCACTGGGAGTCTAGCATCTAACACAGAACCCCGCATATAGTGGGCGCTTGGTAAATTTCCAGAGAATACATGAGTGAATGAACAGTTTCCGTTTTGTGTGAGGTTTCTCAGGAAAATAGCGAATATCTCTCTGCCCCCTGCCCCCCGGCCCACGGCTCCTTCCTGCGTGCAGTAGCTCTGACGAGACAGTTAATAGGACAGGTGGGTGGCTTCTGGTGTGAAGGCTGCAGCTTCCAGGCCCACCTCCCAGGGTCTGTGTGGACATGAGGAGCTTCGAATTAATGGTGGAGGGGAGCCCTGAGAGCTTTTGCAAACAATTGTGGGGAGAGTGCACAGAGCCGTCTGCAGGGCCAGGCTGTGAGGCCATTAGCCCGGGGGACAGGGCCTGCTGGAGAGCCCTGTCCAATTTACCAGGAGTGCAGGTGGCAGGAAGGTGTGGCCAGGTTCACACGAGTCCCAGGCTGCTGGCGTGTCATCTAATGTGGCAGGCCCAGCGTGAACCTCCTGCCTTGTGGAGCAGAGCGATACCAGTTAGCATGTTTTGACTCTGGCAGGACCAGCAAACCGGGCCGAGGCATCTTTTCTTGCCAACTCATTAAGGATTGGGCTGGGGCCGCAGGAAACCTGAAAACTCAGGCCTCTTAGCAGGAGAGAAGGCCTGAGGCATTTTCTTACCTGCTCATCCTCTCCCTTCTTTGTGGCTTCCCTCTTGCTCTCTTGGGGTGGGGGGGCTCCAGGGGAGGCTGGAGGAAAGAGAGTGTGGGGTGGTAGGGAAAAGATGGCACAGAGGCTACCTCCCTGAAGTCTCAGTGTCTCCCTGCTTTTCTCAGGGACCCACAGGTCTGAGGGGCTGTGGACCTGCAGCTGCAGACCTCTTATCAATCCAGAATGTTCTCTTGCCGGGTTGGTTCAGTGTTACCAGCATTTATAGAACTTCTGCTGCGTGCCAGGCCCTGTGTTGGGCTCCGGAGGTCCTGCGGTGTCCAGACATGTAAGCAGGTGTCCTCAATGTGAAGAGACATGGGAAGTGATAGAGGCATATCCTTGACAGCAGGTATACACAGGAGAAGACGCTTGGGCCGAGGCAGATATCTGGGAAGCTTCTAGGGGAGTAGGGACTTGAGCAGGCCTCACAAGATGAATGATGCTTGGCCGATGGACAGGGGTGTCCAAACAGAAAAGTCACAGGGGAGCCAAGCAGCATGGTGCACTTTGAGAAGTACCATACCTCATGCTGCTCCAGGCTAAAGTGTACTGCTCACTGACCAAGCACCAGGGAGGGGAAGGTTCTCAGTGCTTTCAATGCTCCATCTCTTTTAGCCCTCACAGTATCCCTGAGAAGGGAGAACCATTGTTCCATCTCACAGTTCAGGGCCTGGGGCACAGGGAGGTTAAGTGACATAGCCAGGATTCATCATTAATTCATCATTAATTAGTAGTTAGTAAGGAGTGGACTAGGCTTGTTGGACCTTAAAGCCCATAGTGATGATAGTGATGGCAGCAAGAATCTAACAATAGTAGTTAACTCTCACTGCATACTCACTAAGTGCCAGATACTGTGCTAAGCATTATTTCACTTAATTCTCAACACGCTGGGGAATGGTTAAGGGATTGAAGCCCTTTACCAGTGGGTGAAAATTTGCTCCCAGGCAGCCTTAAAGCAAGGCCCATGCTTCTAACTGCTGCCCTTCTCCGGGTGTCTTTTCCTGGCAGGGCAGAGTGAGGGAAGGCGAGTCTGCAGAGGCAGGCTGATAGGCCCCAGACCCTGGAGGGCCTTGTGTGCAGCACACAGGACCACAGGCCACGAGGCAGGGCAGTCATGGAGTCGGGCTGCCTGCTGCAAGGGCCCGTGGCTGCAATGGGGGCCTGCTTTGGAAGGGTGGCCCCAGGATCTCTTCCATGAGTCCAGCTGGGGTCCAGTGTCCTTGAGTTCTACTTTTCTCCTCTAACTAGACTGTCAAGATCTGCTGGGGTGCAGGCTATGCCGTCTGCTTCGCCGTGGTCTCTTCAATAGCTGCTGAGCTGTTAGGGTCACATCACGATCTAGTGATGGAATGACTGCAAGGGTGGAAGCAACCAGCCTCACTGCTCAGGCTTCCCTGGGTTGCCTTGGTCCCAGCCAGAGCAGCCTCTGTCCATTGAGCCTCATGCTTCCTGAGCTCGGCACCTTTGCTCACAAGCTTGCTCCTCCAGCCTCCCCATTTCAGTAACTGGCAGCACCAGTGTGATGGTTAGTTTTATGTACCAACTTGACTGGGCTACAGGGTGCCCAGATATTTGGTCAATCATTACTCTGGATGTTTCTCCAAGGGTGTTTTTGGATGAGATTAACATTTTAATTGGTAGAGTAAAGCAGATTGCCCTCTGTAATGTGGGTGGGCCCCATCCAACCAGCTGAAGGCCTGAGTAGAACAAAAGGACGGACCCTTCCCTAAGTAAAAAAAATTCTCCAGCGGACTGCTTTGGGCTTTATCTGCACCGTCAGCTCTCCCGGGTCCCAAGCCTGCCCACCCACACTGCAGATCTGTACTGCAGCCCCCATAATTGCATGAGCCAATTCCTTAAAATAAATCTCTTTCTCTCTCTTTCTATATATATACACATTCTATGAATTCTGTTTCTCTAGAGAAGCCTGACTAATACAATTGTCCTCCCAGCTGCTCAAGCAGAAACAGAGGCGTCACCCTCTCTCATTACCTGCAGCACTGAATCAGTCACCAAGTCCTGTGGCTATCACTTCTCAAAGTGCTCCCGTGCCCGTCCACTTCTCATCACATCACTGACACCTCCTAGGCCAGGGCAGCATCCCCTCCCCCTGGGTGGCAGCAGCACTCACTAATTGGTCTCTGAGCTAGTCCTGCCCCTTCTCCACCCAATGTTCACACAGCAGCCAGAGTAGTTCTTACAAAGGCACATCTCACCCTGTCACTCAGCTGTTAAATCCCTTCAAAGGCGTCCCATGGATCTCAGGATAAAGCTGTGATATCATTTAGGTTTTGCTGCTTAACAAATGATGCCAAACATAGATACTAACAGGCATTTATGGCTTATGATTGGTAACTTGGTCTGGACTCACCAGGGTGGTTCTTCTGGGCTTGTCTGGGCTGACTCATGATTCTAGGGTCAGCTGGGAACTGGCTGGTCTAGGAGGGACTCAGGTTGGATGGCTGGGCTTTTTTCCACTTAATCTCTCATGCTTCAGGATCTGGGAAGTGTTCTAAGAGAAAGAGAGAGTAGAGGCTCAAGGCATCTAGAGGCCCAGGCTCAGAACTGGCATATCACTTCCTCTGCATTCTTTTGGCTCAATCAAGAGAAAAGTCCAGGTCAGATTCAAGGGATGGGGAGGTGGATTCCACTTCTTGATGGGAAGAGCTACAAAATCACATTGCAAAGGGGCTAGACCCTGGTAGGGGAATAACTGTAGCCACTTTTGCAACCGACCACAGCCCCAAACCCTTACCCTGGCCTATACAATTCTTTGTGATTTGGTCCCTGTCCTCTCCTTCTTGGCATTCCAGCCCCAAAGGCCTCCTTTCAGTCCCTTGAACCTGCCCAGCTCTTACCACTCCCGAGACTACACACATGCTGATCCTTTTGCCTGAAATGCTATTCCTTCATTCAGCTGGACAGTTGGTTGTCATCTTTCAGGTCTCAGCTCAAATGTTGCTTTTTTGGGAAAATCTTCGTTGACTAATCTGGACTAAGTAGATCAGGTTCTCCAGTTATAAATTCGCAGTGCACATCATTCTTTTCTCAGTAGCACTTAAAACAGTTGGAATTAAATAATTATTATTTTGAATGTTTGTGTCATATCTGTTTTCTCCTAGACTGTAGACTCCATGGACTTTAATTAATTAACTCATCTATTTACCGAATGTTTATTGAATGCCGGTTCTGTGCTAGGCATTGTGCTAAGGTGCTGGGGATATGGGTGGTGAAAAAATAGACCCAATTCCTTTTGCAGGGAATTTGTAATCAGATGGGGACACCAACATTAAGAAGTAATTACCAAAGCAAAAGTAAAATTGCAGTGAAGATAGTTCTACAAAGAAAGGTTACATGATGCCATGGGGCAATTTGACAGGTAGGAGGGCAGGGAAGGTTTTGCTGTGGGCTGAGATGTGGAAAGTAAGTGTCAATTAGGCAGAGGTGGAGGGTGGAGGCGGTGGAGTGAGACAGCTGTGACCCCACTTCTGGTGGGAGGGAGAATGTGGGGTACAAAGGACTGACAAGGGAGGCTGGAGGGCAGAGACAGAGGGCTGGACATTGTTACATCACAAGCCTGGGGAGTTAGACTGGGTGTTCTCTGCTGGGTTGGGGGATACCATGAACTTGGCTTTGAACATGATGAGTTTAGGGTAACTTGGAGATATTCAAAGGTTTCTCTTGAGCAGGCAGTTTTACAGGTTTGGAGTTCAGAGGAGGGGTCTGAGCTGAAGATATATGTGGGGTGGTCATAACTAAAGCTGCAGTCATACATAAGACCCTCTATGGGGTGGCACATAAAGAGTGGCAGCTCTTCGTTTTTTGTGTGCCTTGGATTCCTTTGGTAGTCTGGGAATGCCTATGATTTTAAATGTGTGAGAGAAAATGTATAAGATAACAATGGAAACCAATTATGTTGAAATACAGTTATCAAAATACTAAAAATAAATTTGTGATATAGAAGTATAGATTCTTCTTTATTAACTCATTAAATAACAATACCCAGTGGCAGTTCTAATAATTACTATAATTGTAAAGTAGTGATGAATACAGATTTCGAGAAGTCTGCTACAGCTGTTGTGTGGGATGAAGATCCCTGGAATTTTTCTTGGGGACGAGGTGACAGGTCCTGCTAAAACTGCTGTGGTTTGTTTGCATTCATAATTGAAGGAATTGCTAAATGTCAGTAAGAGAAAAGTGAAAATGAAGATGCAGTTTTTTTTCACATCCAAGTTCACTGACCCCCTAGGGGTCTGGGGACCCCAGGTTAAGACCCTTGGTCTAAATCAAGAGGAAGAGAGTGCTTAGGATGCTAGGATAGGGTCTTGGGCCAAGCAGAGGAGGATAAGGCTGAGAAGGGCTGGAAGGGAGACCTGGCAGGTAGGTGGGAAAATAAGTTTTGTCTGTAAAATCCATGGAAAACCAGTGATCTGTGAACGGGGTGGTCAGTTATGTCAAATGCTGAAAGTTCCATGACATAAGGACTGATAAATGTCTGTTGGATTTGGTGGCTTTGCAGGGAATATTTGTCTTGCTTATTGCTTAATTCCTGGTGCATTTCAGGGCTCATGGTGGGCATTCAGTATTTGTTGAAGGAGAGGATGAGTTGCTATCTCTCCTCATCAGGTCCTGTGGGAACTTGTCTGCCTGGTGGAACAGTCAGTGGAGCCTGCAGACACTTCCTGAAATCAATTTCCTGACCAAGGGTACTGTCTACAGGGATCAATGAACCTCCAGAGTTTTGGAGGCTCTCATCTGTGAGCCACGCCCTTGGGATGGAAGGTAAAGTGGCCCCTCTCCATCTAGGATGGTTGGGTTTCAGGCCCTGGCCCTCAGGATGGCGCTCACTCTGCCCTGTCCACAGCCACCAGTTTCTCCCATAGAGTTACTGATACTCAGAGCTGGATGTCTCCCAGTGGAGATGACTTCCTCTGAGGACTCACCTTCGTCTCTGCGTTCTCTGCTAGTGCCTGGTGGCCGCGGGGTGGACCCCTGTTTTTTTTTTTTTTTTTTTGCGGTATGTGGGCCTCTCACTGTTTTGGCCTCTCCCGTTGCGGACCACAGGCTCCGGACGCGCAGGCTCAGCGGCCATGGCTCACGGGCCCAGCCGCTCCGCGGCATGTGGGATCTTCCCGGACCGGGGCACGAACCCGTGTCCCTTGCATCGGCAGGCGGACTCTCAACCACTGCGCCACCAGGGAAGCCCTGGACCCCTGTTTTTGAGAGGTGCTCTGTGCGTGCTGGGAGGTCTGGATTATCACTGCAGATCTCAAGCCATTTGTCCAGTCTCCCCACTCAACGGCATCTTCCTGTGAAGTGGGTCACTTCTGCTCCAGTGCTATGGGGTGAGGGAACCTCACTGAGTCATGCAGGGTCACCGTAAGTGAAGTGGCCATTATGAGTTTCTGTCAGGAAGGTTTTGCTTGTAGATCTGAACTGTTTAAAACAGCGGAATAGCCTAAGATGGTGGCTGGGCCAGTGGAGGCAAGAACTTGGCAATGAGAATAACACATCTTGGGATTTGGTAAGGATTTAACACTCATTCAGTTCAGGGGTTTCAAGCTGTGCTCCAGCCATCCCAAAGGGCTCCAGGATGGGGATAAGAGAGACCCACCAGGTGGGACTCAGGACCTGCACGACCCACTGGAGCATCTCCCTTATATATTGGAACATCTCTTTTACACACTGAGCAGCTCTACAATCTCATTGGTCTCAAGAAAGAATTCTGCTGCTCAAAATTTTGAAAATCACTGATTTAGTCCAACTCCCTTATTTGATACAAAAGGTGACTTAAGGCCAAAGAGATAGAAAGCTGAGCCCAAGGTCATGTAGATAGTTGGCAGCACAGCTAGAATTGGAACTCAGGTCACACAGATAGTCTTTTTTTTTTTTTTTTAACATCTTTATTGGAGTATAATTGCTTTACAATGGTGTGTTAGTTTCTGCTTTATAACAAAGTGAATCAGCTGTACATATACATATATCCCCATATCTCCTCCCTCTTGTGTCTCCCTCCCACCCTCCCTATCCCACCCTTCTAGGTGGTCACAAAGCACCGAGCTGATCTCCTTGTGCCAAGTGTCCATCGATAGATGAATGGGTAAAGAAGATGTGGCACATATATACAGATAGTCTTTTTTGTGGTTTGATTACATAAATACTTATGAAGTCATACATATTACCATTTATTTGTGTATGTAGGCACCATGCTTATACATGGATCATGCATTGTTTCTCCTAACTGTACGCCCCCATTGTGAGTTTGTTTGCTCTGAAAGGTGTTTGGGGAAGGGTGCTTAGGAGTCTTAAAATCTGGAAGCTCTTTTTGACTTTTCTGGCTGAAGAAGCACAAGGTAAATTGAGCAGATCTATGAAGATGTCGAGTCTTTTCCACATACAGAGAAAAGAACCCCCAAAGAAAATGGTCCAACCCCCAAAGAAAATGGTTAATAAAGGTCCAGCATTCCTTGGAGACCTGGGAAATTAATCTGACAGCTAAAACCTCAGAGGGGTTAATGGAAATTGTGAAGCAACAGCTCTGCATATTGAAAAGTCTAAAAGTAGCTCTGGAGCCACCTCCTGCACCTGGGATAGCCTCCATACTAACTTCAGCTACTTTGTGCCAGGCTGGGCCAATCTGTATTTCTTTGAGCTACATCCAGAAAACCCCTGCAGTGCCCTCAGCCATGAGCAAAAGAGTGGGGGGAGCTAGATGGAATGTGCCTGGTTATGAATTATGTGCCAAATCCCATCCCACAGCAAGGGGGCTGTGTGTGTGTGTGTGTGTGTGTGTGTGTGTGTGTGTGTGTGTGTGTGTGTGTGTGTGTGTGTGAGAGAGGGAGAGAGAGAGAGAGAGAGAGAGAGAGAGAGTTTCAATGTGTGTGGTATCTCAGTTGGACTAGAGCATACAGGTGTCCTGAGTCTTAGAACCCTATTTTTTTTAATCTTCATGAGCCTAGGGCTTGTCTCCTTCAAGCCCCTTATTTTTGACACCAGGACCCTCTGGACCAGAGCGGGCTTATGGAGTTGACCCCCTTCCTCTGTGCTTCTGTAGCTTCCTGTCCTGCTCCATCAAAGCCCATCTCAGCTGGTACCTGTCTGTCTCCCACGAGTCTTGATAGTGGACACTCTGTCTCATTCAACTTTGATGCCCAGTGCCTGGCGGAGGGTCTTGGCACATTGGAGGTGTTCAGGAAATCTTTGTTTTTGTTTTTAATTAATTAATTAACTTTTGGCCGCGTTGGGTCTTCGTTGCTGTGCGTGGGCTTTCTCTACTTGTGGCAAGGGGGGCTACTCTTCGTTGTGGTGCGCGGGCTTATTGCTATGGCTTCTCTTGTTGTGGAGCACAGGCTCTAGGTGTGCGGGCTTCAGTAGTTGTGGCATGTGGGCTCAGTAGTTGTGGCTCACGGGCTCTAGAGTGCAGACTCAGTAGTTGTGGTGCACGGGCTTAGTTGCTCTGTGGCATGTGGGATCTTCCCGAAGCAGGGTGCCAACCTGTGTCCCCTACATTTGCAGGCAGATTCTTAACCACTGCGCCACCAGGGAAGTCCCAGGAAGTTTTTGTTGATGGATTGATTGACTGAATGAGTAAATGACTGAATGAGTGAATGAATGAATGAATGAATGAGTGAGATTTCTTAGGAGATATCTTCTAAGAGTCAGATTTCCCACAAGGAGAGGCAGGAGGTCATGGAGAATTTTTTGAGCTGAAGCCAAGCGCTGCTTCCTTTTTACAAATTAAGAAACAATAATGGGGACTTCTCTGGTGGTCTAGTGGTTAAGACTTCACCTTCCAGTGCAGGCGGGGTTTGATCCCTGGTCGGAGAGCTAAGATCCCACATGCCTAGTGGCCAAAAAAACAAAAAACATAAAACAGAAGCAATATTGTAACAAAGTCAATAAAGACTTTAAAAATGGTCCACATCAAAAAAATCTTAAAAAAAAAGAAACAATAATGCCTTTCATTTCTATAACATTTATGATTTCAAAAAATGTTCATTTGATCCTCCTGTGGTCCACATCAAAAAAACTTAAAAAAAAAGAAACAATAATGCCTTTCATTTCTATAACATTTATGATTTCAAAAAATGTTCATTTGATCCTCCTGATAACTTGCGAGAAAGACTGGAGGTGTTTGTTACCCGTACGGTATAGATGAGGAAGCTGTGGCCCTGGGAGAATCAATGCTTCCTCAGAGCCACACAGTTGCTGAGAGGCCAGGGTTAAGTCCTCTAGGCATCAGCCAGAGCCTTATTCTAGAAGCAGGTGTCCTGTTGGATTGTCTTAGAAAACCTTGCCGGAAATCTCTGAGTGAGAGAAATCATGGCCAGGCATTTGGTGAAAAAAAACCCAGAGTTAGCATCTGTTTAGTGCTTTCCAGACCCTTTGATGTGCTTTCTCACAAATCATCTTGTTGGTCCCCTCTACACCCCTGAGATGTGTCACTCACATTGTGTAGACAAGGCAACAGGATCAAAGCCATTGATTTGCTCCGGATAAATGATGGCATTGGAGCTGGGCCCAGGTCCTCAGTCACCCGAGCCCCAGCTCCAGCAACTGTAGGCCAGGCATCAGCCCAGAGATTGACAGGGCAGGTTTGAGAGCTAGAAGATCTCATAATCTAAGGAACCTGGGTCCCGCGCACAAGGTCGTGGGCACTCCTGGGTTAAAGGCTGTGGTGCTGCGAGACTGGTGGGCAGGTTTAGAACCAGAGGAGAGAGGGAAATTGAGAGAGGAAATATCCTGCAGAAGATGGAAAAGCAAGCAAAACCAGAGGGACAGGAAAGAAATCAGGGATTATACCAGCTGGACATGGGTGGGAAAGAATGATGTAAGCTAAACACATGTAGACAAACAGAACATAGAGTTCTCCCTCTGAAATGCCTTTCAGTGGCAAAATGTAAAGAGATGTTATTTTTGTATTTGTGACATTTTAGGCTTTAGCTACTTGTAATTGAAAATGAAAAGAGAAAATCCCAAAGCAGCCTAATTTATTCGTTACCGAGTTAAGGAAAATGACAGAGGAAGGACACGGCACTTAGCTGCTAATTGCCATTCTTTGACAGCCCACCAAGACCATCCTCAGCTTATTTCAAATAGGCATGTTCTTTTTTTTTTTTTTTCTGGTATGCGGGCCTCTCACTGTTGTGGCCTCTCCCGTTGCGGAGCACAGGCTCCGGACGCACAGGCTCAGCGGCCATGGCTCACGGGCCCAGCCGCTCCGCGGCATGTGGGATCTTCCCGGACCGGGGCACGAACCCGTGTCCCCTGCATCGGCAGGCGGACTTTCAACCACTGCGCCACCAGGGAAGCCCTAGACTTGTTCTTAACTCTTCATTTCTATCACTGACATCACTGCTGAGGGAAAGGTGGTGAGAAAAGACCACAGAAGCACATCAGGAACCATGAATCACAGCAAGCTGAAGAAAATTAACAGTGTCACAGAGAGGCGGCCCTGCACAGAATGTACAGCCCCTTCAGAACCAGGGATGGGGGCCCTGGTGGGGCTTCCTGGCCTTTGAGTCCCCTCTGTTCCCCAGACGGCAAGCAGAGCTCCCTCCAGGCCTCAGCCCTGCAATCTGCTTCTTCGCTTTGTTGGAGGTTTTGACTGATCTTGGATGTAATTTTGTCTTCTAGGATTTCCGATAAATCTCTGAGCAGGAAATAATATGATTTTTTTTCCTTTCTCCTCCGTGAAAAGAGGGCAGGACCTTACAATAAGTTTCTTTGGGAAAGAGGATGGATTGAGGTGTTTGGAGGGTGGGAAGGAATTAAAGGAGGATTGTAAATAAAAGGAGCTTGGTAGTGCCTGACGAGTGAATCCCAAACTCTCGTGAATCGCTGCTACGGTCAAGTTCCCGTCCCCGTCCCCCAAACCCTAACCATGCATTTCAGCTGCATCCTTACAGCCTCCTCCTCCACCAAGAAATATTCCCAAACCTTCACGTGAATGGGTTCAAACCCAAACTGGAACTTATATGCTGTCTAATGCTATTGGATTTGTCAAATATATAATTTTCAAAATGCTAAAAATGCCACTCAAACAAATATAGAATGAAAATGTGTCAAAGATTTGTTGAACTCATTAATTATTGAGGGAACCGAAGGATGTTAAGGATGTTCCCAAGAGAGGGTGGTGACCTTGAGGTCTAACTCTTCCCGGGCAAGGGCCCTCCTTGGCTCTACAAGGCCCTGCAGTGTGGCCGCAGCTTTTGTCTTTTGCTGTCTTGACCCCTGAGGAGGAGACAGATGGATGAGGCAGCATCACCCCATCTCCCGGGTGCAGAGAGCTGCCGGCACCCAGCTATTCCGTTGTTAGATTTTTAAAGGAGCACTCGCTTCCCCTCATAGCTCTGTGTTGTCATGTACATGATGTAACAAATTCTTCCAAGAGGCAGATGAGGCTGTTCTCTGTGGGAACTGAGTTGAATGGGATTGATTTTTAGGTGGCAGCTCTTTCTCAGGAAGGTTTAAGATAAAAACGGTCAAGAGATGAGATTGTGAGGAATTTTGAAATCGGACTCGAGCGAGTGCCTTGCAAAGACTGTTTTGGATGCTCACCTGATTCATCTGAACACATAGTAGGTGCAGAACAGTGTCTGCTGAATGAATCATCTCAAGACGGTCCCTTAGGACAGCAAGGACCCCTTTTCCAGGAGAGGGTGTAGAAGGGTTTGTAGGAAGTGGGGAGGTGTTGTGCTCATTGCTGAGAGCGATTTCTTGCCCTCTCACCCCCATTTCATGTTCCACCTCTTTTCTGAAGATGAATTCGAGAGTATTTCCTCCTATTTCCTCCTCTTTGTGATGACATCACTGTCGTGATCCTCATGGTTGGCAGTTTTTGGTGACTCACCACTTTGCTATTTTGGTGGCTGTACATTTCAGGAGATAATTGCCTTCCCCTCCCCCTGAGCACCACACCTGCTCACATTTGGAGACTTCCAGAACGACAGCACCTTGCCAGGCAGCGGCTCCCTGAGCCTGGTGGTGGGAGTGAGAGTAACTATGAATGAAGGAGAGAAGTGACACAGTGGGTGAAAAGACAGGCCTGCTCCCCCAGCTGGGAGCTGTAAGTCAGTCCTGACATCACCCCGAGGCTCAGCTCTTCTTATTCATGAGGTAAAGAGGGAGACTGCCTGGGAATGAAGGCTGCTCCCCTGAAACCAAGCTCTGCGTAGGTGCTCCAAGTGTTGACATTCTCCTGAGAGAGAGGGGGCTTCTGAGGGAAACTTCCAGAGCATGGTGTTCTGGGATTTTCCTCTTAATGGGAAAGAGGGTTCCTATCCTTTCTGGGAAATCCCCTCATTTCTTCTGAGGGAGCCCAGGTCTCTCAATAGGCTGTGTTCAAGTTGGCTTGGTAAACCGAGATTCTGGCTCAAATGTGCTTCCTTTCTGACCCATCCTGCTTTAAGTGACACTGAGTGACCCCAAGTGACCCCTGCTGCCCCCGACTCTCTTGTAATAATCTTCTCTAGAGGCCACAAGGTAACTTTATACATATCTGCTCATGGTATATCTTTCATGATGATTTAAAATTCTTTTTTTTCTTTTATTGACGTATACTTGATTTACAATGTTAATGTTAGTTTCAGGTATACAGAAGAATGATTCAGTTATACATATATATCTATTCTTTTTCAGATTCTTTTTGATTATAGGTTATTACAAGATATTGAATATAGTTCCCTGCTCTGTATGGTAGTTGTTTAACTCTTTTTTTTTTAAAATTATACTTTATTTTTTTATACCGCAGGTTCTTATTAGTCATCAGTTTTATACACATCAGTGTATACATGTCAATCCCAATCGCCCAATTCATCACACCACCACCCCCGCGCCCCCGTGGCTTTCCCCCCTTGGTGTCCATACATTTGTTTTCTATATCTGTGTCTCCCCCCTTGGTGTCCATACATTTGTTTTCTATATCTGTGTCTCAGTTTCTGCCCTGCAAACCGGTTCATCCGTACCATTTTTCTAGGTTCAACATACATGCGTTAATATACGATATTTGTTTTTCTCTTTCTGAATTACTTCACTCTGTATGACAGTCTCTAGATCCATCCACGTCTCAACAAATGACCCAATTTCGTTCCTTTTTTTTTTTTTTTC
>NC_041231.1:54868842-54869956 GCF_002837175.3 Physeter macrocephalus | reverse complement strand
AATCCATTTTGAGTTTATTTTTGTGTATGGTGTTAGGGAGTGTTCTAATTTCATTCTTTTACATGTAGCTGTCCAGTATTCCCGGCACCACTTATTGGAGAGACTGTCTTTTCTCCATTGTATATCCTTGCCTCCTTTGTCATAGATTAGTTGACCATAGGTGCATGGGTTTATCTCTGGGCTATCTATCTTGTTCCATTGATCTACATTTCTGTTTTTAATGCCAGTACCATATTGTCTTGATTACTGTAGCTTTGTAGTATAGTCTGATATCTATCTTGTTCCATTGATCTACATTTCTGTTTTTATGCCAGTACCATATTGTCTTGATTACTGTAGCTTTGTAGTATAGTCTGAAGTCAGGGAGTCTGATTCCTGGCACTCTGTTTTTTTCCCTCAAGACTGCTTTGGCTATTCGGGGTCTTTTGTGTCACCATACAAATTTTAAGATTCTTTGTTCTAGTTCTGTGAAAAATGCCATTGGTAATTTGATAGAGATTGCATTGAATCTGTAGAGTGCTTTGGGTAGTATAGTCATTTTCACAATATTGATTCTTCCAATCCAAGAACGTGGTATATCTCTCCACCTGTTGGTATCACCTTTAATTTCTTTCATCAGTGTCTTATAGTTTTCTGCATACAGGTCTTTTGTCTCCCTAGGTAGGTTATTCCTAGGTATTTTATTATTCTTGTTGCAGTGGTAAATGGGAGTGTTTCCTTAATTTCTCTTTCAGATTTTTCAACATTAGTGTATAGGAATGCAAGAGATTTCTGTGCATTAATTTTGTATCCTGCAACTTTACCAAATTCATTGATTAGCTCTAGTAGTTTTCTGGTGGCATCTTTTAGGATTCTCTACGTATAGTATCATGTCATCTGCAAACAGTACAGTTTTACTTCTTCTTTTCCTATTTGTATTCCTTTTATTTGTTTTTCTTCTCTGATTGCCGTGGCTAGGACTTCCAAAACTATGTTGAATAATAGTGGCAAGAGTAGACATCCTTGTCTTGTTCCTGATCTTAGAGGAAATGCTTTCAGATTTTCACCATTGAGAATGATGTTACCTGTGGGTTTGTCATATATGGCCTTTATTATGTCGAGCTAGGTTCCCTCT
>NC_041231.1:54854460-54867197 GCF_002837175.3 Physeter macrocephalus | reverse complement strand
TCATTTAAAGCTTGTGTTTCCTTATTAATTTTCTGTGTGGATGATCTGTCCATTGGTGTATGTGAGGTGTTAAAGCCCCCCACTATTATTGTGTTACTGTTGATTTCCTCTTTTATAGCTGTTAGCTGTTGCCTTATGTATTGAGGTGCTCCTATGTTGGGTGCATATATATTTATAATTGTTATATCTTCTTGGATTGATCCCTTGATCATTATGTAGTGTCATTCCTTGTCTCTTGTAATATTCTTTATTTTAAAATCTATTTTATCTGATATGAGTATTGCTACTCCAGCTTTCTTTTGATTTCCATTTGCATGGAATATCTTTTTCCATCCCCTCACTTTCAGTCTGTATGTGTCTCTAGGTCTGAAGTGGGTCTCTTGTAGACAGCATATATATGGGTCTTGTTTTTGTATCCATTCAGGAAGCCTTTGTCTGTTGGTTGGAGCATTTAATTCATTCACATTTAAGGTAATTACAGATATGTATGTTCCTATGACCTTTTTCTTAATTGATTTGGGTTTGTTTTTGTAGGTCCTTTTCTTCTCTTCTGCTTCCCACTTAGAGGAGTTCCTTTAGCATTGTTGTAGAGCTGGTTTGGTGGTGCTGAATTTTCTTACCTTTTGCTTGTCTGTAAAGCTTTTGATTTCTCCATCGAATCTCAATAAGATCCTTTCTGGGTAGAGTAATCTTGGGTGTAGGTTCTTCCCTTTCATCACTTTAAGTATTGCAAAATCAGCTGTTAACCTTATGGGAGTTCCCTTGTATGTTATTTGTCATTTTTCCCTTGCTGCTTTCAATAATTCTTCTTTTTCTTTAATTTTTGCCAATTTGATTACTGTGTGTCTCAGCATGTTTCTCCTTGGGTTTATCCTGTATGGGACTCGCTGCGCTTCCTGGACTTGGGTGGCTATTTCCTCTCCCATGTTAGGGAAGTTTTCGACTACAGTCTCTTCAAATATTTTCTCTGCTCCTTTCTCTCTCTCTTCTCCTTCTGTGACCCCTATAATGCGAATGTTGTTACGCTTAATGTTGTCCCAGAGGTCTCTTAGGCTGTCTTCGTTTCTTTTCATTTTTTTTTCTTTGCTCTGTTCCACAGCAGTGAATTCCACCATTCTGTCTTCCAGGTCACTTATCTGTTCTTCTGCCTCAGCTATTCTGCTATTGATTCCTTCTAGTGTAGTTTTCATTTCAGTTATTGTATTGTTCATCTCTGTTTGTTTGTTCTTTAATTCTTCTAGGTGTTTGTTAAACATTTCTTGCATCTTCTCGATCTTTGCCTCCATTCTTTTTCCGAGGTCCTGGATCATCTTCTCTATCATTATTCTGAATTCTTTTTCTGGAAGGTTGCCTATCTCCACTTCATTTAGTTGTTTTTCTGGGGTTTCATCTTGTTCCTTCATCTGGTACATAGCCCTCTGCCTTTTCATCTTGTCTATCTTTCTGTGAATGTGGCCACAGGCTGCAGGATTGTAGTTCTTCTTGCTTCTGCTGTCTGTCCTCTGTTTAACTCTTAATACACTGAACTTTTATGTATCTTCCTTGCTCTGTTTTTGGCTGCTTGACTGATGCATTAGTCCTATTATGTCTGTAAGACAGCCTTGGATACATATTAAGAGGCTTTTGTCATTTGGTGAGGATGGAGGACTCTTCATCAAGTAGGGAATGACTAATTCCATGACACCAAAGCCCAGCACTCTACAGCACAGGGATTTTGTCTTAGAGACTGAAAAATCTCAATAGGTCACAAAGGGTGAAATACTCTGTTATTGTTTACCTTTCCTGACATTTATGACTTGTCTTGCAAATAGGCTGTGTGAGTTTTGAAGCAGGAATGTTGCATTATTGCTCCCTGACTTCCTTGTGGCACGAGGCACAAGGCTTTGCCCACAGTGAACACTCCGTGACTCCTTGATGTGATTTGAGGGTTTAGACTTGATCGTGAACCCAGGCTCACTGATTCATTCATTCACTCCACACAAACTTATTGAGCATCTACTAAGTGCCAAGCACTGTTCTAAGCACATGGGACTGAATAGTCTCTACCCTCTTAGAGCTGAAATCAGGTAGAGGAGACAGACAATAAACAAGGCAAATCAGGAAATATATCATATAGCAGGTAACGATAAGTGCTAGAAAGGAACAATACAGGAGCAAAGGTGGATGAAGGGTGTTGGGGGGGTGGTCAGGGCGACTTCTGGGTGAGGACCGAGAAGGTGAAGGAGGGAGCCTTATGTATCTCGAGGGAAGAGTTTTGAGAGTTGAGCACACTGCATGTGCAAAGGCCCTGAGGCAGGCGTGCCAGGAATGTTCAATAATCCCAGCTCTGGCCCACCAGTGTCTGGATGGATTATTTTGCTTCTAGTCTCTGTGACCTCACCTACCCTACCACTCATCTGGTTCTCTGCATGCCAGCCATGCTGGCCTCCTGCATGGGGGAGGGTGTGCACCTCTGCAACCTCTTTTCTTCCCCTCTTGCCAGAAGGGCTTCAAGGTAAGCAGTGCTCCTCTGACCTAACCCTTCCTTGCCTGGAGTTTGAGCTGCTTATGCCCCTCAGGCCTCAGGATGAGGCTGCTTCTGGAGAGACAGTTGGTAGTGTCTTCCGTGCAATGACTTCAGAAGGTTGTCAGTGGTAACGATGGAGGAAGCTGTCTTTGAGTCAGTAGGAACGTGGTTTAAGTTCAAGAACAGAAAGGCATGTAGGGAGGAAATGCTGGGGAAGCTTGGGGTATCTCCAAAGGTCCTCAGCAGGGGACCACCCACTGGCATCTTCTCGAAGGCAGATAAGACTAGCCTGCTCTGAGCTCACCCCAAGGAGAAGTTCTCACACCAGGGCTTTGAAGGACTTGCCTCAGTGTCCCCTCTGTAACCCCAAAGTCATTTTTCCTAAGGCTTTTCTGGAGATTTATTATAAAATGCTCCGGGCATGCCAAAGATTTGCAGCCTTTTTTTTTTTTAAATTTTGGCAGCATCGGGTCTTCGTTGCAGGCTCTTCATTGTGGTGCACGGGCTTCTCTAGTTGTGGTGCGTGGGCCCTAGCGTGCACGGGCTCAGTAGTTGCGGTGCATGGGCTCTGTAGTTGTGGCATGTGGGATCTTAGTTCCCCAACCAGGGATCAAACCTGGGCCCTCTGCTTTGGGAGCGTGGAGTCTTAACCACTGGACCACCGGGGAAGTCCCAGCCTTTTTTTTTTTTTTTTTTTAATAAGATTATTTTATCTAGGATTGCCATTCAAATATAGAAAAATAGAATGGAAAAGTCCTCAGGAAGAATCAAAACAATGCAAATGTATTATCTCTCTGCTTCTAACACTTCAGTTTATGGCTGTTTCTTATGGCTGATTATGGCTTCAAATAACAAAGGGATGTACTAGGCAGAAAACACTTTCTAGCCATCAAATTGAGGAAGCTGGAATTCGGAATACATTTTTTTTTTTTTTTTTTTTTGTGGTATGCGGGCCTCCCTCTGTTGCGGCCTCTCCCGTTGCGGAGCACAGGCTCCGGACGCGCAGGCTCAGCGGCCATGGCTCACGGGCCCAGCCGCTCCGCGGCACGTGGGATCCTCCCAGACCGGGGCGCGAACCCGGTTCCCCTGCATCGGCAGGCGGACGCGCAACCACTGCGCCACCAGGGAAGCGCCAGAATACATTTTTTAAAAAAAGTTTGTGATTTTTATTTCTTTATGTGGGAACTGTGATGCAGGTTAGTCTGGTCAAAACAATCACCTGGCATAAGCACAAATAACTCCTGCCCTTCCTAACTCCTCACTGTCAGCCCTTTGGGGCCTCAGCCTGGGAACAGAGCAAGATTGCCTGCCGCCCACCTCTGTCCTAGTGCACCCCCTCCCCACCTGCTGCTGTCCCCAGGATGGCACAAATCCCCCCAGGGCCGGGTGCTGGCTGCCTGCCTCTCCCTCTGCCTCGTGCCCATGGGGTGGAAGCAAGGCCAGTTGTGCAGAAATAAAAGACTTCGGCACCAAGTAGCAGGGTGGGGAGGAGGTGTGTGTGCATGGCCTGATGACAGCCCCTGAACTGGGCCATCACTTGTCGCGTTCCCTGGAGAGCCATTCACAAGTGACAAAGCAGGTTCCAGAGGCTTCAGCAGAAATCAAAAGGCAGCAGCAGTTATTACCTTGTCCGCCTCTGACACCCCTCCTCCCCACCTCCCCGCTTTTCTTAATATCCGGGTCTGCTCTTTTGGCCTCTGGAAGCCCCTGCCTATTCGAATACTCATCATCTCTTAGAGAACAAATAACTGTCCAGGGGTGGTGGGATAGGGACCTTGGAGCTTTCGTGACAACGAATGAGAATAAGATGGAGTCATTCAGCACCAACCATGGGACGAATGATTGCCTTATGAGTATTATCCCTGAGGAGTATCATTGTCCTCATTTGATAGAGGAGAAAACTGAGGATGAGAGAGGGTCAGCATCTTTCCCGAGGCCACACTATAAGTGGTAGAGTCGGATTTCAACCCCGCCCTGGAGCAGGGGGTCCTGGGGACTGTGGCAAGGGTTGGGGGGGGATGTGCAAGCAGTGCTGGGCAATTCACAGACAGAGCTGAGGACGTACTTAGCTGATAATTAATGCCTCCCTAGCACCTTGATATTCAGCGTGGTCTCTGGACCAACGGCGTCGGCATCACCTGGGAGCTTGTTAGAAATGCAGAGTCTCGGGCCCCACTCCAGAGCTGATGCATCAGAATCTGCATTTTAACAAGATCCTCCTGTGATTGGAATGCATGTGAAAATTTGAGAAGCCCTGCTCTAGAGATGTCCGGGTGGCTTCTTCCAAACGAGGCCTAGGACAGCGGTGACACCAACAGGCTCCATGCCGTGTGTCCCCACTGTCAGAAATTCCCCTGTGAGTAGGGGACAAAGCCAAACCCACTCCTAGTATTTCTTTCCAGGGGAACGAACAGAATTGCTCAAGGAAATGCTCTCAACAACTGCCTGAGAGTCGGGCGGATCTGACAGTGTGCGAACGCTAGGTGGCAATGGATGGACAGGCATCGGCAGAAAACAGGCACCGTGCTGTCACTGCCAAGGGTCAAGACAAAATGATAAAGGCGTGGGTAGGGGTGGCTGAGCACAGTTGGGTCGTGAAAGTAGATTGTTGGGATGATATTAAAGAAACTGAGACTTCACCAGCGAGTCTGGGAAGGCTGTTTTGTGGAATCAGAGATTTGGGCAAGAGTAATTGCTTCCTTTTTTGCCTCGAGCTATGTTAAACACACACAGTCTTCCCGCGGGAGGGATGTCAGCAGCTGGGTACAGCGAAGCTGAAGGGAATTAAGAGTGGGAAAAAGTTCCCAATCCACTTTGTTCTGCTCCCTGAGGTCAGGGAGGCAGCGGCAACCAGTCTGCAGTGTGGGTTGGTCAAAGCTGGCCGGCAGGGAATGAGAGCATCCTTTCCCACCATGCAATGGGCTTGAAGGATAGGCCCACCCGCTGCCCAGAGGCTCTGCTAATACCCTCCAGCTCTGTAGGGGACAGAGCGCAGATCTGCTTTCCTCCTGTGTCCAGCTGTTTGGCTGAATTCAGACTGGGGAAAAGAATATACATGGGGGCTTCCCTGGTGGCGTAGTGGTTGAAGGCCCGCCTTCCGATGCAGGGGACACGGGTTCGTGCCCCGGTCCAGGAGGATCCCACATGCCACGGAGCGGCTGGGCCCGTGAGCCATGGCCGCTGAGCCTGCGCGTCCGGAGCCTGTGCTCCGCAACGGGAGAGGCCACAACAGTGAGAGGCCTGCGTACTGCAAAAAAAAAAAAAAAAAAAAAAGAATATACATGGTTATCTTGGCTCCTAAGGTTCTCTCTTCTTCATCTTCCATAGATTCCCTGGGACTAAACTCCACAGGGTGGAGCCCTGTGGCCCCCCATGTTTGAGGGACTGGAGTCCATCTTTGGTTTCTAAGAAAACAAGGGCAAAGGAAGGTTTCCTGAAATTCCCCAAATTGTGAGGTCACCATATAGAGTCCAGCTTCTTCTGTAGTGGTTTGTTCCAGAGACTCTCCCATTTGGTCAGTGGACCCCAGAGTTGGAGCGCTTCGTTGGAAATCTGTTCAGAGACAGTAATGTTTTCCTGACTGTTTGGTGGAAGTGCCATCTGAAAACACCTTGAAGTTGTTTTCAGATGGGTGGAGACATGTTATTCTTAGAGATTTCAGTGTTTAAGGTCAGGGTCTGGACTTTTTCAAGTTATTCTCTATCTCTAACCAAAATTTAGGCTTGGCTGGACAGCTGACCCCTGCAGAAATCTGCAAGCCTACTGGTAATAGGGTTGTAGAATTACAGAATAGATGTTAGAGATTGTCCTGTCTTCAGCCTGTCTTGTTTAGATGGTAAAACTGAGGCCCAGAGAGTTCCATTCAGTTTGTTTTGGCAACCTTAAATGAGGGCCCACTCTGTGCCAGGGACCGAGGCCAAACAAAGAGACTGAAATACAGTCTCTATCAGTTTATGAATCAGCTTATGGCCCAGGTGCCTTATGGTGAGTGGTGGATACAGGTATGGAAGAATGGCTTCCTGCCCCCACCCCCCTTTTTTTCTTCATTATATTAGTTTCCCTTTCTCTCTTACTCTTTTTTTTTTTTTTTTCCTGGTATGGTTGAATATTTTTATTTTTATTTTATTTTATTTATTATTATTATTATTTTTTTTTTTTAACATCTTTATTGGAGTATAACTGTTTTACAATAGTGTGTTAGTTTCTCCTTTACAACAAAGTGAATCAGTTATACATATACATATGTTCCCATATCTCTTCCCTCTTGCGTCTCCCTCCCTCCCACCCTCCCTATCCCACCCCTCTCATGGTCACAAAGCACAGAGGTGATCTCCCTGTGCTATGCGGCAGCCTCCCACTAGCTATCTAATTTACATTTGGTAGTGCATATATGGGGTCAGGTTTTTAAATTTAGATATAAGAAAGTTCAATATTCTATAAATAAGAATATCTTAAGTACTCATGAACATAACAAGAAGTATAATGTAGTGTCCAATTAATTGATTAGTAGTAAGGTCCTCTGTTCCCTTAAGAAACTATAATATAGTTAATTAAAGGAGATAACCAGAAAATACAAGTTAATGGTTCCTGAAATACATTGTCAATGGTTTCTGCCTACTGGCTTTAAGAACAACTGTTTATATCTAATATTCAACAAAATATTTTGCATCAAAATAATTATCTTACTTGTAACAAAAGCAGCTGGAGAAGATGATCATAGCAATTATGCAGACAGCCATAGAAATGAGCAAAGCCAGCCATCGAATGCTGCCATCGAAAAATGGACCTGATAATGGAAGTAAACAATGAAAAAGACATATTACCTTTCGATCACATCTTAAAAGGAAAAAATAACTTGTAGTGTTGAACTCTAGAAAGCTTGCTTATTGTTAAAACCAGAGAAAATATTTCACTGAGAATCATGATTGCACTTTTCTCTGCTAACCTACCTATAACAACAGGGGGCAGTGTAGGTTGTAAATACTGGTTACATAAGTTGGTCCGACAACATTCTATTGTCCGGCGTAGCTGGGCTTTTGGTGAATCCTAAAGGAAGAAAATTAGAAATAATCTGATACACGAAACTGATAATTAATTTTTAAAATATTCATAAAATACAGTTTCTAATTCAGTGAGTGAAAAGGACCTGCTAAGTTTGTGTGAAAGTGATTATTGAAAAATTTAAATCTATCGTGAAATAGTGTTGTAAAGACTCTAAAATGTTTTTTCTTAAGAAGAATGTATGTATGTGCATGGTGTGTTAGAACACTAGACTATAACTTAATTACAGATAAACAAAAGTTTATATATATTTTTCACCCAAAATTTGGCATATCTTAAGATATGACTATTCATTTGTTTTTAGTAAAAAAGTATTTAAAATCATGAGATCTTTTCCTAAAAAACATGGGTAATACATTTTATTACAGTGATAGACTAGCAGGGTAAATATGATCTCATAGTAGTATTGAGACTTAGTTGGATGAGACTTAAGATCTGACTAAAAAGTGGAGCGTGTCCTAGGCCAAAGAAATGACAGGTTAGAAAAGGTAGTCAAGTAGGCAGAAGATACAGTTGATTCTGCCTATAACAACTATGTTGAAACTAATGAACCTGGTATGGAAGCAAGTTGAAGTGTATGTGGTGAGGATAAGGGCAAAATATAGAAACAATATTTCTGAGAGTTTTTGGGAGACCACCAACCAGATATGTGTCCCTAATAGATCAGAAAATGAGCACAGGGAAAGACTGTAGTCATGGGAACAGATACCAAAAATTATATGTGAAGTTTTATTTGATTAAAAGTACAGTATTTGAGAAGTTCTTAACTTGAATGCTGACATTTCAGCACTACCTGGAAGAAGTGCCATTCCAGACCAAAACAGTAACAGAAAGGAATTGTCTGTCGTCATAGAAGTAGCAAGAATATAAGCAGAAATCAACCTTCTTATTCTTAAATATCAGATGGGTAGAAAGGAGAAACCCCGGTATAATCAGGTATTCCTTTAAAAATGTGAAAATGAGATTCCATAGGGGAATCTATATGGGATTCTATAAGGGACTTGAGATTATATAAGAGAAGGTAAGATGGGTCAAGAGTACTTGGAAACCTCCAAAAGCACAAGTTTTACATTTTAACTGAATTTTTAACTTTCTAACAATTTTTTTTACCTTTAAATGATCATAAAAAGAAAGAGAAAAGAGAGACATGTCAGAAGTTACACAGGTGACTCTGAAAAAAATATCCCAGATCTAGAGAAAACTTACATGAAGGATGGAATGAAGAGTATACAACTAAAGATGAATAAAAGAAGCGTGAAGCATCCAAGAATAGTCCCAGTATGGCTAAAGTTCAAAATGAGCTCAGCCTTGCAGGACAGAAAATGTAAAGAAAAATCAGGAAGGGGTTTTTGGCAGTGCTAGAAGATTTACCAAATTCTCTATCAGTTTATGAATCAGCTTATGGCCCAGGTGCCTTATGGTGAGTGGTGGATACAGGTATGGAAGAATGGCTTCCTGCCCCCACCCCCCTTTTTTTCTTCATTATATTAGTTTCCCTTTCTTTCTTCCTCTTTTTTTTCTTTTTTTTTTTTGAATTTTGATGATTTTTTTTTTTTTTTTTTTAGCCCTCGGGGGCTTTGCATTTACCAGGTGGAAGTGAGTAAGCAGCAGTATTACTCACAGTATTACCACAGAATTTTCAAGTGATGTTTGATCACTTCTGTCCTCCCTATAGGCCTGGATACAAGATGTAGTGCTTTCAGACCTGAGGAAGCAAATTTTATTTTTTTATTTGTAGGAACTTGCCTTGAATTCTGACAGGATGAAAATAAATCAAGCTAGTCAACTTAAAGACTTTTTTTTTTGGCCCGACGAAATACACCTTCTGCAATAGATAAACTCAAAAATACTGTCCGGGTGATGCTGTCCGAACTGTAATCCAGTCACAGTTTATGGTAGTCTGCCCGAATTCTCCAGGCTCTCACCTCTCTTTCTCTTTTAGGGTTTATTAGTTGAATAGGTTTTGTGGGTAGAAAGAGGTGGTGAATTAAAAATAAAGACATTACCATCCATAACTGGAAAAGTACTAGAGAAAGTCTGTTCCTATTACACAGTGATATTCAATAATATGAAAATTGTATGAAAATAGGCCCCTAGCCTTCCTCACTGTGGCCAAATCTGGTAAAGGCCACTGTCTGGGCATCTGTGTCCTCGCTGACCAAGAGGAAGGTTTAGAGTCTTAAACATCAGGCACCTGAAGTTTGCATATAATTGAGCTTCCGGGTCTCTCAAAATCTTACATTTATTCACAAACATAGGCATCTGCTACTAATTAAAGTATCACGGTATAATTATACCCTTTCTTATTAGTAGATATGGAATCTGACAGTTGCTTAGATACAAAATAAGCAAGTGCAGATTGCGTTCTGCGCCCTTCACAGGCTGGGGAGACAGAACAACAGAATTTTCAAAAGCTCTGCGTAAATGAGTCTCGTTGCCCAGAAAACGTAAAGTTCTGAATTATCATCGGTAAATTTGCCTGGGAACAGATGTTAATCCCACCACAAGTCTGTGATTTGAGTTTTAATATCATTCAGTGATCTTCCTGACTTCGTCCCCTCACCTCTGTACTACACTCCACACCCCGCCCCCCGCAAAAGCATCCAACTCTCCATAGGGCAGAGTAGCTGCTGCTTCCTCAAGGACTTCTGGGGCCAGAAGACATCCAGCTGGAGGAATGGCGGGGCTGTGTTGTAGCCGGTTCAGCCTTTGGTTTTGTCAAAGGCTGACTTTGGGTTCAAGGGTGTGGATTTGACATCCAGGGGAGTTTTCTGGTCATTCTAAGATAGCCTCTCTTCCTGCTCTAAGCCTTCACATAATACAATTAGGGAAATACCCTGCTAACCCATCAGCTACAGGAATTCAGGGACCAGGACTTGTTTGGATCACCCAGTATATCTCCAGGGTCCAGCATGGTGCTTGGCACTTAGAAGATGCTCAATAACTAGTTATTGGAAGGATGGATTCTGTTGACTCCCTTATTTAAAAAAATTTTTTTTAAACATCTTTATTAGAGTATAATTGCTTTACAATGGTGTGTTAGTTTCTGCTTTATTACAAAGTGAATCAGCTATACATATACATATACATATATCCCCATATCTCTTCCTTCTTGTGTCTCCCTCCTTCCCACCCTCCCTATCCCACCCCTCTAGGTGGTCACTAAGCACCGAGCTGACCTCTCTATGCTATGCGGCTGCTTCCCACTAGCTATTGGTTTTACATTTGGTAGTGTATATATGTCCATGCCACTCTCTCACTTTGTCCCAGCTTACCCCTCCCCCTCCCCGTGTCCTCAAGTCCATTCTCTAGTAGGTCTGAGTCTTTATTCCCGTCCTGCCCCTAGGTTCTTCATGACCATTTTTTGTTTAGATTCCATATATGTGTGTTAGCATATGGTATTCGTTTTTCTCTTTCTGTCTTTTTTCACTCCGTATGACAGACTCTAGGTCCATCCACCTCAGTACAAAAAACTCAGTTTCGTTTCTTTTTATGGCTGAGTAATATTCCATTGTATACATGTGCCACATCTTCTTTATCCATTCATCTGTTGATGGACACTTAGGTTGCTTCCATGCCCTGGCTATTGTAAATAGAGCTGTAATGAACATGGTGGTACATGACTCTTTTTGAATTATGGTTTTCTCAGGGTATATGCCCAGTAGTGGGATTGCTGGATCATTGTTGACTCCCTGATGTGCAGTTCCCCGTGGGAGAGATGATACTTTCAACTCTAGTAGTCATTTACTTCCCAGTGTGTGCGACTTCACTGGATCAGGACTACTGCTGCCCCAGGGCCAATGCTGCCTGCCAACCTTTGTGTGGCATGTGAGCTGAGAATGGTTTATACATTTTTAAATGGTTGGAAAAAAATCAAGATGAGAAGATATTTCATGACACATGAAAATGATATGAAATCCAAACTTCTGGGTCCATGAATAAAAGTGTTGTTGGAACACGGTTTTGTTGTTGGCTGCTTTTGTACTGGAGTAGCAGAGCTGGGTCGGTGCAACAGAGGCTTATGGCCTGGAAAGCCTAAAGTATTTACTGGAAAAGTTAGCTGGTCCCTGGATTAGATCATTCCCTAGGGTTAGCCTTTGATGTTGGGAGAATGGGATGCAGGAGAGAGGGTCTAGGGGTGAGTTATGGGGGCAGGTTAGCTGGGAAGGAGAGAAGAGCCAGGAGGTCTAGTGGTGAGTTATGGGGGCAGGTTAGCTGGGAAGGAGAGAAGAGCCAGGAAGTCTAGAAGAGTACTTCAGCCCTCTTCACATTTCTGCCAGTCCTGGCCTTTCCACAGTGGAAATTTCCAGTTTCTCATTGTAATTCTGATGAACACCCTCAAGGAACGCAGTGATAATCATTTCTCAGATTGCCGCACTGCTCGGATGGGTGCAAAGAACTGTATCTTTCTGCTGTCTCTTGGTCGTTGTAAATCCCTAGTTCAAAATGCTCCTTCTTTGTCGAAGACATAAAATTTCGCTTCTCACTGTTTGGGTAATAAATCTGTATGTGCGAGCAAGTGTGAGCTGGAGCTTGTCGTTGGAAAGCAATCGTGTTCAGTTTTCAGCCATCCAGCAGGCACCCCACGCAACCGCACCACGCTTTAGCTTCCCGGCAGCCCTGAGCCCACTGCTTGGATACCAGGACCTTTCTTTTTCTAATCCCTTAGCAAGGGTGGAGCCCTACCCTTCCAGAGAAGTGCCTTTGTGATTAAGCTGGCAAGGATGCAGTCAGCCTAGTTAGAGCCCTGATAATCCACTTGATTCATCTCGGTTATCCATCCAAATCCCAGGAGGCATCTTGTCGACCTGAGCCTCATTTCCCTAGGGTATACAAGAGCACCTCCTGGAGCAAATGGCATTATACCATTCTCTTATTAGCCATCTTCTGAATTAGAGTCTAATTTTCTCCAAACCCCACACTTTATTTGGAAAGAGGTTACTTCTCTCTGGGGCGGTCCCAGACTCTGGGTTCCTGGAGGCCTGACTCATCTACCTATGGGTATAAAAAATGCCCCATGTCTTCTGATGGTGTATTTAATAGGTTGGGGGATAGATTTGCTTTCTGAGTGACAGTGATTAACACTGGCATTGTTTACCTTAAGTAAACCTGTGTTTTGAAAATCATAACCAATAAGAGGATTGCCATGTCTTTTTTTTTTTTTTTTTTT
>NC_041231.1:54832022-54853841 GCF_002837175.3 Physeter macrocephalus | reverse complement strand
AGGATATTGAATATAGTTCTCTGTGCTATACAGTAGGACCTTGTTGTTTACCCATTCTATTGAAAAGGTATTTTTTTACTTTTTTTTTTTGGCTGCGCTGTGTGGCTTGTGGGATCTTAGTTCTCCAGCCAGGGATTGAACCCCGGTCATCGCAGTGGAAGCGATGAGTCCTAACCACTGGACTTCCAGGGAACTCCCGAAAAGGTTTATTTTTCACTTTTAATTTTTTAAAAATATTACTTTTAAAATTTATGTATTTATTTTTGGCTGTGTTGGGTCTTCGTTGCTGCACACGGGCTTTCTCTAGTTGCGGCGAGTGGGGGCTACTCTTTGTTGTGGTGCGTGGGCTTCTCATTGTGGTGGCTTCATGGGCTCTAGGTGCACTGGCTTAGTTGTCCCACGGCATGTGGGATCTTCACGGACCAGGGATCGAACTCGTGTCCCCTGCATTGGCAGGCAGATTCTTAACCACTGTGCCACCAGGGAAGTCCCCCGAGAAGGTTTATTTTTAAAGTAATGTAGGAAATTGTTTGTGGAAAGAAAATTCAAGTTTCAACTTTCTGAGTAGTACTATTTGTTTCATCTGTTATGTGCCAGACATTTCTCTAGGTATTCTGTATATATTTTCTCTAATTCTTTCCCAGATCCCACAGAATAGATGTTATTATCTCCATTTTACAGAGGAAACTGGGACTTAAATAGGATAAACGAGTTGCCTGAGATTCCAGATAGGCAATGTCACAGCTAGGACTCGAACCCATGAAGGTGTGACCTCAGGGCACATGTACATAACATCATAGACACCAGCCCTCTGAAATGACACTTCAGCCACCTTGTTCTTTAAGGACAGGCAGAACGTTAGAAAGAACCAAAATACAAAGAAGTTAACAAACTGGACTGCTAGAAACACAGACCCAGCCAACGTGTGGTTATCCATCTTAACTTGTGCAGGGATCATGAAGCCCCATATTTCTTTAGCTAAACTTTTCCATCTCCTTCCTTAATGGACATTTAAAAAAAGAGGTTAAAAAAGAGACTTAGCTGAAATTATTTGCTTATTATTTGCTTTAGTTGCAATTATTTGCTTTAATGGGTTCAAAATCCTAGAGGGATATGAAGGCATATCAAGAAAAATCCTTCTCCCACCCCTGGGAGATTTCTCCCAGGCCTGATCTTTATAGGAAAGCAATGCTAATATGGTGGATTTAAAAATGGCCATAGTTCCTCTTCCTTCCTCTATCCAAACCTCTTTGCTCTGTGACCTTGAAGCTTCTCCCATCAGGAGGTGCAGTGTATTTCCCCACCCCTTGAATCTGGGCTTGCCCTGTGACCTGCTGTGGCTGGTAGAATGTGGCAGATGTGACCAACTACCAGGTCCCGGCCTAGGCCTCAAGGGATCTCGGGTGCTTCCTCCCTTTCCCTCAGAAACTTGCTGAGTTATTACGTAAGCAAGCCCAGGTCAGCCTGCTGGAAGGTGCAGGATTCAAGGAGTGATGAGTCATGTTGGAAGTGCAAAGGCCCAGAGCACTGAGGATGTTTGCTGTGTATGGAGAGCAGTCAGGAGGCTCCAGTCAAGTAACCAGGAACCTTGTAAGCTGTAATGAGGACTTTGAGTTTTATTCTCAGTGTGTGATAGCAATGAAAGAGCAAATGAGTAAACAAACAGAGGAATACAGGAGTGAATGGTCAACCAGGGAACTGGAAAGGGCATGGTTCCTAACTGGTAGAATGAGCAGCCATCACCATGGACATGACATGTCGTCTGGGATTTGAAACTCAGCGAAGAGCAAACCCTGAATTGTTCTGTGACAGGCTCAGCTCATGGTGAACTGAGCTGGCGCTCCCTTCCTTCTGGTGCTCAAGTCTAGGGTGGTTCCTCTGGGCTTCCTGGAGCATCACATCTGCCTGGGGAGGGATTGTTACCTCCTCCAGGGCCACCCCGGAAGAGGTGTGCTCCATCTGGACTTCTGGATAATTTGGATTTCTAAAAAGGGCTTCAAACGTAAAGAGTTGGATTGAACCCCTTCTTTGTAAGGGCAGGAGATAGAAATGCCAGGGCCTTGCTGGCCAAGAGGAGCTCCACTGAGGATAGGAAGGACTTGACCGTGGCATCCTGCTCCATGAGACCCACAGGCAGTGGCATCTCCTCTGGAGTGAACACTGCAGAGGATGTTCAGCTGCAGCTCAAACCCTCCAGCTGCCTTTTTACCCAGGGCTGCTCTGCTCTCGGCAAGAAGGCACAGGCCCGAGCAGGGTCCATGGAGGAGACTACAGCCATCTACATGATGGTCTCCATAGTGCTGCTTCCATCTCAACTGTTCATGCGCTGGTAACCAGGGAGGCTGAACACCAGCTGGCCCCAGAGCACAGCCCTCAGCTGGGCGATGGCTCTGACCCCCCACTTCCCCTCTGCCTGGCCGTGGAAGCTCGAGACACAGCCTGCCTCTCACCTGTCTGCTTCCAGCACTCTCAGCTTCCCCTTCTAGTTGAGCGGTCTGTGAATACCTGATGGACACTTGGTTTACCTCCCTCCCTGGATTTGGCGAGAGGTCCTGGAGCAGCTCCCGGCCCCCTCCCTCTCCAGAGACACTGGGTCAGGGAGAGAAGTGTCACACACTGTACAGTGTGCTCCTTTGGGGCTTTCTGTTGTCATTTATGCTCATGTTATGGGGGTGAAGCAAATTAAATGCCTTGATGGTTCAGAAGGTTGCAGAAATATGTAAATTGGCCAGGTGTCATACTGTCAGGTGTGGTGGGGCCTGGGGCGAAATGCAGATGGAAAATTCCAGCTAAAGCCCTTTAAGTCCAATACTAAACACCTCGAGCAAAACCTGCTCTTGGTCAGGTCAACAGGCTGCCTCTTTGAGTCCCTCAAGAATTAGAATGAGTTTCACATGAAACCAGCCTGACACATTGAAAGACTCAACCGTCAACTTTTTATGCTAGCAACCCCATGTGAAATTCTTAACTGGGTCCCCAGACTCCTTTCTCGTTCTTGGGATAGGGCTTTTGATTTTCTGCTTGCTGCTGAGAGTGGCTTTCAGGGACAACCCCTCAAGCCAATCTCCCTCATCGATGCTGGCCTGATTGGCTCCAATTTTGGGGATGGGTTAAGACAGATGCTGAGACTCGGGGAGGATTTGATATTCTACGATGCCAAGTTTCCCCTGCAGGGAAGGCACATCTTCCTTCCTGGGGTTTGGAGGTGTGTCCTCTGTTGCTTGGCCTCATTTTGAACTTTCTCACAGATATTATCAGTAAGCTCAAGGAAATTAGAGTGGATGAGGGTATTGGAGGTAGGAATGGAGAGCTGGGTGCATTTGAGAGAAATTTAGGAATGCAAATAGACTGTATTGGCTTGGATGTTTTGGAGAGGGTACTTTTTGGGCTGGTGCCCAGGTTTGTTTTGAGTAATAAGATGGGTGATGGTACCATTTTGTGAGATGGGGGCTTCTGTAAAAATAGTGGATGGCCACTACTGCCTTGAGTGACTGTCTGTTCATAAGTCATTAACTATCTCGATGCACTGTTTCCTCAAGGATAATCATATCAAATGGTCCTTGACAGGAACATGCAGAGAAGGCTGGCACCTCTAAGTATTCACAAACAGGAAATAATTTGGAGCCTCCAGAGGAAGCCCACTGGAATGCCAAGGCTGGCTGCTGTCTCCTACCCACGGCTCTTGAGCTCAGGCCATTGAGACGTCATTGATGTGAACAAATGAAGAATAAATTAACTTGCTTTGGAATGAATGATTGGATCCCCCCTCAGACTCGAGTGCTTGTGTTTCCTGAAAACTCAATTTAATTTTGGTCTGAGAGAGTGCATTGCTCTGCAACACCAATCTTCCCTAATGGCTGACACCCAGGGGGTGAGGTGAAACCCTTCAGGCTCCAGGAAGAGGCCAGTGGTGACACGTGTGTGCCTGAGCCTAAATCTCAGAGCCTGGATCCAGCTCGGCCCTGCCCAGGCTACCCCGGCAGCCAGCAGAGGATAGAGATTCCAGGCACCTGTGGGCAGCCTGAGAGGGCGCCTCTCCTCGGGCAGGATCTGGCAGGAGGCCCAGCATTTTTGCCTCCCATGGCCATAGCTACTCGTGCCTTGGGCTGCACATTTTAGGGCTGGCTGGTCTATGTGGAGAGAGAGGTTATCAATGCAGAAAGAATAGATTTGGGCCCTAGCAGAGGCAAGAGAGTTTGACATACGCACACTTCCTTCCCTGCACATAAAGAAATTACTGCCAAGAAATGAGGTATTTTCAGGTAAATGTATATCTTCTAGAGTATATCCTTTAAAGTACCTTCTTATGTTGTTGGATTGTTTTTTGAAAAGAATGGTTTTATAATGTATGATGTGACTTCAACCTTTTAAAAGCAGAGTACCCTAAGATCAATTCAGCCTTAAAATAATTTTTTTTTTTTTTTTGTCTGCACCACGTGGCTTACAGGATCTCATTTCCCCGACCAGGGACTGAACCTGGGCCACAGCAATGAAAGCCCAGAATCCAGACTACTAGGCCACCAGGGAACTCCCCATAAAATATCTTTTTTTTGTTATGGAAAAATTCAAGCATATACAAAAATGAGAGAATAATATAATAAACTGTATATACCCAACTGCCGGCCTCAGCAATGATCAATTCATGAACAACTTTTATTTTGTCTATACTCCCCACTTCCCTCTACCCCAGATTATTTATATTCACCCTGTTTATGCTGACCTCAGGTCATCATTAGGACAGCATTTTCTGGTACATGCAGCACACATCCCCTTCCATGTATTTCTCATGTCTGTATCCTTGCCTTTACAAGGACTCTCTCTAGTTTGGCTCCTATGGGTCTGGAAATGAATAGAGCCAAGGGAGTTAAAATTCTGTGTTCAGTAAGAGCACATAGGATTTGAGAGAGCCTTTCCTACCTGAATTTCAGTACTGGGTTTATCTTGGACGTTCACAGGCTGTTTCTGCAGGGTGAGGGTTAGGACTTTTCATCTCTTAAAAAGGCGAGTGTTTCATTGTGCTGTCCTAGTGCTCTTTTTTTTTCTTTGAAAATGAAGTCATTATTAATAGATACAAAGAAATGGAAAAATACTTTTTTTTTTTTTTTTTTTTTTTTTTTGCGGTATGCGGGCCTCTCACTGTTGTGGCCTCTCCCGTTGCGGAGCACAGGCTCCGGACGCGCAGGCTCAGTGGCCCAGCCGCTCGGCAGGCGGACTCCCAACCATTGCGCCACCAGGGAAGCCCTGGAAAAATACTTATTTTTGAGAAAGATTTTGAGACATAATGAGGAATTCCAAATGTATGAAATACATCATTTGTTGCATGAGTATCGTGAAGCTTGTCTCATTTTGACCTTCAGCACCATCTCCTGTGGCTCTGCTCAGGAGCCATTTTGAGGCATTGCACTCAGTTTTGCACCAAATGCCTCCAAACTGTTGTGTTCTCTCCCACCCTGCGCTCCCTGTTTGGTGTCTTTTTACTTTCTTACTTATTTATTTATTTAAAAAAATTTTTATTGCAGTGTAGTTGAGTTACAATGCTGTGTTACTTTCTGCTGTACAGCCAAGTGAATCAGTTATACATATACATATATCCACTCTTTTTAGATTCTTTTTCCATATAGGCCATTACAGAGTATTGAGTAGAGTTCCCTGTGCTATACAGTAGGTGCTTATTAGTTATCTGTTTTATATATAGTAGTGTGTATATGTCAATCCCAAGCTCGCAATTTATCCCTCCCCCCCTTACCACCTGGTAACCATAAGATTGTTTTCTACATCTGTGACTCTATTTCTGTTTTGTAGATAAGTTCGTTTGTACCATTTTTTTAGATTCCACATATAAGCAATATCATATGATATTTATCCTTCTCTGTCTGACTTACTTCACTCAATATGACAGTCTCTAGGTCCGTCCATGTTGCTGTAAATGGTGCTGTCTTTTTAGAGTACTTGGTTGCTCACTGTTGCTGCTGTTTGCAGTGCTTCTTTGTGTATTATGTAGCAGGGAACTGAAGGTTGTTGGGTCAACCAGATAGCCACAGCTGTTACAGCAGCAGCCTATCAGTGTGTGTGAAATTGAATCCCTAAACTCCCCTTTGCAAAAAAAAAAAGTGCATGAGAACTTTCTGAGCTCAGCGTTGTGTCCCCAGTAACAGGCTCTGAGGATGAAGGTGCAGACAGGTTTAAGGGGTGTAGTGGGGTAGTTCAATAAAGTGGGGTCTTGAAGATGGGAAGTAGAAAGCTTGAGGGTCCTCCAGAAACTCTTGGTGCCTTGCAGTCAACAGGGGCTACTCCAACCTTCCAGCACCTTCCAGCACCCTCTGCACGGGTGTCACTCCCTAGAATGTGTGGAAAGAAAGTCTGTGCATCCAAAGGTGTGAGCATTCTGGCCATTTGGGGGATGTTTTGGCCATCTTTAATGGAAGAAACTAGGATGCAGAAGCTGCTTTCCTCACCCATCTTTTCTTTATTATTTCCTCGTAATCTCTGCCTTCAGCGTTTTCCCTTTTTATGTTATCTGCCTTTCACAAATGTTTGGCAAAAGCCTTTCTTTCAGGAGGAAAACCTGAAGGCATGCCATCAACCCTTGGGCATGGAGGGCTCTCAGATGGGTTTTTCTGGGGAATGAAACCACCCTTAGTTTATGGAATCAGCTGCCATTCATGGGGAAAGGAGCCAGTGGAGGGGGAGTCCTGGCAAAAGATGAAGCTAGGATCATAACAAACTCCTCTATGGGTGCAGGTTTATGAAGTGCTTTCTGTCACATTGGGATGGGGTGGCAGGTGGGCGAGGAGTATGTGGGAGAGTTTCAGGAGTTTGGTCTGGACTCTTCTCATCCTAATGTTTACCTTTGTGTCTTCCTTCCCTGGCCTACCCTGGGGCCCCAGACTTCTTACCCTGCCTGAACACTACCCCCCGTCCCCAACCCCACCTAACTACTTTCCTTTTATCCATCACTCTCCAGACTTCTCCCTCCCATGCTGGACTCTGCCTCCTATAACAAATCTGCTCTGTGTTGCTCTTTCCCTGTCTCCATCTTCTTCAGTTCTCATCCGGCCCATAAACTTTCAGGTTCCAATGCTCTGTTTTTCAGGTTGAGAACAAGAGGATTTTTTTCTAGGTAGGACCTTGTGCAGGAGAAAGAGGTAGGTGGGAGATTTCTTGGCTCTTTCAGCTCCATCTTGACTAAAAATAGAATTGAGCTCATCGAAAGTTGCTGACACAGGGCCTGGAAACCACCGGGTGTCCTGACTACAGAGGCGTCCACTTTCCTGGGCTCCAAGGATGAGCCTGTGGTGGTGGAGGTGGGGAGCGGGCAGAGAACTCAGCTGAGGGAGCCGTCCATGTCTGAGAGCAGGCCTGGCCTCAGGCCTTCCGTGGGAAGGGCAGTGAGGCTCGGACTCTGAGTGGCGGGCCAGTAGGAGCCTCTGAGTGAGGACGTGGTAACAGCACAAAGTAGGGAGGTCACAGCAATGTCCCCTTTTCTCCTTCCTTCCTGTTCCTAGTCCTCTCACATGGAGGAAAAATGGATCTTGATAATGAAGACCCAGGGGCATCCTGACCCAGCCCTGAGACTGAGGCGGGTCCCCATGCTGCCCTCAGAAGGTGATAATAAAAGAGCCAAGGCATGGGGTTAGTGTCTTCTCTCTGGGAGGCAATATTGGTGGTGGGGATTCTGGGCCAAGAGCGGCCCTCCAAATCCTTTGAACTCCTTATTTATCTTCATGTTAACCTGTCGTGGACTGCTTTATTTTTTTTAGCATTTAAATTTCTTTATTGAATACAAAGCTCATCTTACTTCCTTAGTTTACAGCTCAGAAATCAAGACCCTTACAAGTTATGTACATTGTCCGATATCATGCAACTGTTAGCACTAGGGTGTAATATACTTCTGAGTAGTCCTCATGTGCTGGGCGTGATGCTCTGGGCCTTACATACATGACCCATTTAGTCCTCCACACAAGCCTGTGGTGGGGACCATGATAACCTGTACTTTACAGATGAGTAAACCCAGGCCCACAGCTGCACTGTCTCCTAAGTGTTACCCAAGTGCCGAGTGCCAGAGCTGAGAGTCCAGCTTCTGGACCCAGCATCTGGAGCAGCTCTCATCACCATCCCTCTTTTGAAGCCTGGGTCAGGCCTAGAATGGGCGGGAAGCTGGGATTAAAGCTGAGAGAGTCAAGACTGCAGATGCCAGTGTGGCCTCTGGTTTTTTTTCCTCTTTCCTGTTGCCCCTGCTCTGTGGTCCCCCGATTCCTCAGTTCATTCTGGAGGTAAGCCCTTCTTCTCAGACCAGATTGGCTGTCCCCAAATTTCAGTTTGGCGCAGTCCCTTCATCACACCAGCTTGTGAAGCAAAACTGTGGTTGTGTCATCCACAGTTGTGGGTCACGTCCTCATATTCCTGTGGGAATATGACACATGGGAGAGGGTGGGATTTTTTAAGGAGGCAAATGTGAAGCAGACCGTGCCAGCCTTCTGTAGCTGTGCTCATCAGAGACTTGTGAAACTTGGAAAAAGAATTGGGGAGGCCCAGTCGTGGCCACCCTCCCACCGACAGCCCCAGGGTGTGGTCCGGACAAGCCAGATATGGGGCTTCTCCAGGACCAGGGGAGGAAGGCTTTGTGGGAAACTGGGTTTGTGGACTGGAGCTATGGGTACAGCTTCAGAGGTCTTCACCTAAACCGCCTGTGGGAGCTTGGACCAAGGGCACCTGCTAGAGGTGTTGCTGTCTGGATCCTGGTGATGCTGGCGGGGCTGGACGGTTTGTGAGTGTGTGTGTGTGTGCGTGTGCGCGCGTGTGTGTGTGTGTGCGCGTGTGCTTGTCTAAGGGGATTGCTAAAGTTAGTCTCCTGACTGACTTCAGAACCTGCAGGCCGCAAGCCCCCGGCTATCGGAGGACAATGCCCTGCATCAACATCGGTGGCTTTGTAAACACAGGCAGGGACTCGCCAGGGCCAGGTTTCTGGTGGTTGTCTAATCCATGATGGCTGCGTGCTCTGTTGGTTTAAAGAACAACATCATCTTCATTTTTGAAAGCCTAGCCAGTTGTATCTGAATATCCCAGACCCCGTACTCAGAGAGAAATGGTGGCAAATTTGCCCTTTATTACTTCAGCACTTTAAACAATTAACTATCAATCTTTTAACATTTTCACATGTGTAACCTTTCTCCCGCTCAGGTATTTGAATCAGCTTCACCCCAAAAGGTTAAAAGAACCCCACTTTGAAGCAAGATAGCCCTCCTCTTCTCCCCTTCATCCCTTCCCTTGGGATCTGGTCTCTCTCTCTCTCTCTCTCTCTCTCTCTCTCTCTCCCCCTCTCCCCCTCTCTCCCTCTCTCCCTCTTTCCCTCTCTCCCTCTCTCCCTCTCTCTCTTTCTCTCTCTGTCTGTGTAAAGTAATTGAGAATGCATTTTATAGCCAAGATTTTTTTCTTGTCCCTCTGAGAAAAGAATCCTGTGCACTCATTCAGAGGTAAAAGGAAAAAGACTCCAAAATCTGGTTCAAAGCAGAAACATGGATCCTGATGGACAGTTTTCAGTCTAAACAAGATACTCCCAATAATGGAGACCCAAAGATTAACTGCATTTTCACTGGAACTGGATTCTCAGACGTTAATTGCCTATAAAAGATTTTTCCCAGCCTGCCATCTCCGTAACTAATTTGGTTTGCTTCCTGCCTGTTGTAGCCTTTTAGCAAGTAACAAAATTTTGAACTAAACAGTTAGGCAGCAGTAACAATTTTTGAGACATATACAAGTCATTTTTGGATGGTAAATTGACTGTTTTTTTTAAAAAAATTCTTATTTATTTATTTATTTATGGCTGTGTTGGGTCTTCATTGCTGTGCATGGGCTTTCTCTATTTGCTGCGAGTGGGGGCTACTCTTTGCTGTGGTGCGCAGGCTTCTCATTGTGGTGGCTTCTCTTGTTGCAGAGCACGGGCTCTAGGCACACGGGCTTCAGTAGTTGTGGCGCACAGGCTTAGCTTCTCTGCGGCATGTGGGATCTTCCCGGCCTGGGGCTTGAACCCATGTCCCCTGCATTGGCAGGCAGATTCTTAACCACTGCACCACCAGGGAAGCCCAAAATTGGCTGTTTTATCATTATTTAATGTTCTTTTAAAATGTTATTGGTGATTTATTAATTCTTTGTTCCAAATAAGCACTATCCCACAGATGAGAGTTTAAGTAATAACTGTTCAATACTTCTGTTGCTTTTGTTTTGAGTTTTCCAGATCTCCCTTCAGTTGTTGTGTTCTAAATTGTAGATGGTCCCAACAAGCTTCAATGCTCAGGATTGGCGTTGGAATCCGGATATGGGAATATATGAGGATAAGGTATGTGCCTAAAAGCCATACCTAAAGAGGACTCTGAAACTGGGAGTTTGAGTAGCAAGGATTCAGCTTCTGATTTATATGCTTTGTATCTTAAATGTATAATTCCTCTATCTTTTATTAAAATCAAATTTGGGGAGCTTCAACAATTGTGTAAACATAATGGTAAATGAGTACACATGTACTTCCCATGTAAATTTGTAGCCAACGTTTTGCTGTATTCACATTTTTCTCTCTTTTGTATGTGTGTATATGTATGTTTTGTATATATACAGGCACAGTCCCCATTTTAACAGCTGAACCAATGAAAGTTGTAGACATCGTAACACTTCTAAAAATTTCAGCATGCCTCTACTTTATGAAGATTATTTTGCTGTGTCATTACAATACTTTATCATACCTAGGAAAATTTTATATATATATATTTAAATTGTACGTTTTACTTATTTATTTAAAAATTTTTTAAATTTATTTTGGCTGTGTTGGATCTTTGTTGCTGCATGCAGGCTTTCTCTACTTGGCGAATGGGGGCTACTCTTCCTTCTGGTGCGCAGGCTTCTCATTGTGGTGGCTTCTCTTGTTCCAGAGTGCGGGCTCTAGGCATGTGGGCTCAGTAGTTGTGGCTCGTGGGGCACATGCTCCATGGCATGTGGGATTTTCCCGGACCAGGGCTCAAACCCACGTCCCCTGCATTGTCAGGTGGATTCTTAACCACTGCGCCACCAGGGAATTCCCCTAGGAAAATGTTAATTTCTTAATGACATCTATTATCTATTCTTATTTAGATTTATCTAGTTGTCCCAGATTATCTTTTATAATTTCTTTCCATACCAGGTTCCAACCAAAGTTCATATTTTGTCTCATTTGGTGTAGACCAGTGTTTCTCAACTGGGGACAGTTTTGCCCTCCATGGGATGTTTGGCAATGTCTGAAAATGATTTTTTTGTTTTTTTGTTTGTTTTTTTTCTCGGTACGCAGGCCTCTCACTGTTGTGGGCTGTCCCGTTGCGGAGCACAGGCTCCGGACGCGCAGGCTCAGTGGCCCAGCCGCTCGGCAGGCGGACTCCCAACCATTGCGCCACCAGGGAAGCCCTGGAAAAATACTTATTTTTGAGAAAGATTTTGAGACATAATGAGGAATTCCAAATGTATGAAATACATCATTTGTTGCATGAGTATCGTGAAGCTTGTCTCATTTTGACCTTCAGCACCATCTCCTGTGGCTCTGCTCAGGAGCCATTTTGAGGCATTGCACTCAGTTTTGCACCAAATGCCTCCAAACTGTTGTGTTTTCTCCCACCCTGCGCTCCCTGTTTGGTGTCTTTTTACTTTCTTACTTATTTATTTATTTAAAAAAATTTTTATTGCAGTGTAGTTGAGTTACAATGCTGTGTTACTTTCTGCTGTACAGCCAAGTGAATCAGTTATACATATACATATATCCACTCTTTTTAGATTCTTTTTCCATATAGGCCATTACAGAGTATTGAGTAGAGTTCCCTGTGCTATACAGTAGGTGCTTATTAGTTATCTGTTTTATATATAGTAGTGTGTATATGTCAATCCCAAGCTCGCAATTTATCCCTCCCCCCCTTACCACCTGGTAACCATAAGATTGTTTTCTACATCTGTGACTCTATTTCTGTTTTGTAGATAAGTTCGTTTGTACCATTTTTTTAGATTCCACATATAAGCAATATCATATGATATTTATCCTTCTCTGTCTGACTTACTTCACTCAATATGACAGTCTCTAGGTCCGTCCATGTTGCTGTAAATGGTGCTGTCTTTTTAGAGTACTTGGTTGCTCACTGTTGCTGCTGTTTGCAGTGCTTCTTTGTGTATTATGTAGCAGGGAACTGAAGGTTGTTGGGTCAACCAGATAGCCACAGCTGTTACAGCAGCAGCCTATCAGTGTGTGTGAAATTGAATCCCTAAACTCCCCTTTGCAAAAAAAAAAAGTGCATGAGAACTTTCTGAGCTCAGCGTTGTGTCCCCAGTAACAGGCTCTGAGGATGAAGGTGCAGACAGGTTTAAGGGGTGTAGTGGGGTAGTTCAATAAAGTGGGGTCTTGAAGATGGGAAGTAGAAAGCTTGAGGGTCCTCCAGAAACTCTTGGTGCCTTGCAGTCAACAGGGGCTACTCCAACCTTCCAGCACCTTCCAGCACCCTCTGCACGGGTGTCACTCCCTAGAATGTGTGGAAAGAAAGTCTGTGCATCCAAAGGTGTGAGCATTCTGGCCATTTGGGGGATGTTTTGGCCATCTTTAATGGAAGAAACTAGGATGCAGAAGCTGCTTTCCTCACCCATCTTTTCTTTATTATTTCCTCGTAATCTCTGCCTTCAGCGTTTTCCCTTTTTATGTTATCTGCCTTTCACAAATGTTTGGCAAAAGCCTTTCTTTCAGGAGGAAAACCTGAAGGCATGCCATCAACCCTTGGGCATGGAGGGCTCTCAGATGGGTTTTTCTGGGGAATGAAACCACCCTTAGTTTATGGAATCAGCTGCCATTCATGGGGAAAGGAGCCAGTGGAGGGGGAGTCCTGGCAAAAGATGAAGCTAGGATCATAACAAACTCCTCTATGGGTGCAGGTTTATGAAGTGCTTTCTGTCACATTGGGATGGGGTGGCAGGTGGGCGAGGAGTATGTGGGAGAGTTTCAGGAGTTTGGTCTGGGCTTTTCTCATCCTAATGTTTACCTTTGTGTCTTCCTTCCCTGGCCTACCCTGGGGCCCCAGACTTCTTACCCTGCCTGAACACTACCCCCCGTCCCCAACCCCACCTAACTACTTTCCTTTTATCCATCACTCTCCAGACTTCTCCCTCCCATGCTGGACTCTGCCTCCTATAACAAATCTGCTCTGTGTTGCTCTTTCCCTGTCTCCATCTTCTTCAGTTCTCATCCGGCCCATAAACTTTCAGGTTCCAATGCTCTGTTTTTCAGGTTGAGAACAAGAGGATTTTTTTCTAGGTAGGACCTTGTGCAGGAGAAAGAGGTAGGTGGGAGATTTCTTGGCTCTTTCAGCTCCATCTTGACTAAAAATAGAATTGAGCTCATCGAAAGTTGCTGACACAGGGCCTGGAAACCACCGGGTGTCCTGACTACAGAGGCGTCCACTTTCCTGGGCTCCAAGGATGAGCCTGTGGTGGTGGAGGTGGGGAGCGGGCAGAGAACTCAGCTGAGGGAGCCGTCCATGTCTGAGAGCAGGCCTGGCCTCAGGCCTTCCGTGGGAAGGGCAGTGAGGCTCGGACTCTGAGTGGCGGGCCAGTAGGAGCCTCTGAGTGAGGACGTGGTAACAGCACAAAGTAGGGAGGTCACAGCAATGTCCCCTTTTCTCCTTCCTTCCTGTTCCTAGTCCTCTCACATGGAGGAAAAATGGATCTTGATAATGAAGACCCAGGGGCATCCTGACCCAGCCCTGAGACTGAGGCGGGTCCCCATGCTGCCCTCAGAAGGTGATAATAAAAGAGCCAAGGCATGGGGTTAGTGTCTTCTCTCTGGGAGGCAATATTGGTGGTGGGGATTCTGGGCCAAGAGCGGCCCTCCAAATCCTTTGAACTCCTTATTTATCTTCATGTTAACCTGTCGTGGACTGCTTTATTTTTTTTAGCATTTAAATTTCTTTATTGAATACAAAGCTCATCTTACTTCCTTAGTTTACAGCTCAGAAATCAAGACCCTTACAAGTTATGTACATTGTCCGATATCATGCAACTGTTAGCACTAGGGTGTAATATACTTCTGAGTAGTCCTCATGTGCTGGGCGTGATGCTCTGGGCCTTACATACATGACCCATTTAGTCCTCCACACAAGCCTGTGGTGGGGACCATGATAACCTGTACTTTACAGATGAGTAAACCCAGGCCCACAGCTGCACTGTCTCCTAAGTGTTACCCAAGTGCCGAGTGCCAGAGCTGAGAGTCCAGCTTCTGGACCCAGCATCTGGAGCAGCTCTCATCACCATCCCTCTTTTGAAGCCTGGGTCAGGCCTAGAATGGGCGGGAAGCTGGGATTAAAGCTGAGAGAGTCAAGACTGCAGATGCCAGTGTGGCCTCTGGTTTTTTTTCCTCTTTCCTGTTGCCCCTGCTCTGTGGTCCCCCGATTCCTCAGTTCATTCTGGAGGTAAGCCCTTCTTCTCAGACCAGATTGGCTGTCCCCAAATTTCAGTTTGGCGCAGTCCCTTCATCACACCAGCTTGTGAAGCAAAACTGTGGTTGTGTCATCCACAGTTGTGGGTCACGTCCTCATATTCCTGTGGGAATATGACACATGGGAGAGGGTGGGATTTTTTAAGGAGGCAAATGTGAAGCAGACCGTGCCAGCCTTCTGTAGCTGTGCTCATCAGAGACTTGTGAAACTTGGAAAAAGAATTGGGGAGGCCCAGTCGTGGCCACCCTCCCACCGACAGCCCCAGGGTGTGGTCCGGACAAGCCAGATATGGGGCTTCTCCAGGACCAGGGGAGGAAGGCTTTGTGGGAAACTGGGTTTGTGGACTGGAGCTATGGGTACAGCTTCAGAGGTCTTCACCTAAACCGCCTGTGGGAGCTTGGACCAAGGGCACCTGCTAGAGGTGTTGCTGTCTGGATCCTGGTGATGCTGGCGGGGCTGGACGGTTTGTGAGTGTGTGTGTGTGTGCGTGTGCGCGCGTGTGTGTGTGTGTGTGCGCGTGTGCTTGTCTAAGGGGATTGCTAAAGTTAGTCTCCTGACTGACTTCAGAACCTGCAGGCCGCAAGCCCCCGGCTATCGGAGGACAATGCCCTGCATCAACATCGGTGGCTTTGTAAACACAGGCAGGGACTCGCCAGGGCCAGGTTTCTGGTGGTTGTCTAATCCATGATGGCTGCGTGCTCTGTTGGTTTAAAGAACAACATCATCTTCATTTTTGAAAGCCTAGCCAGTTGTATCTGAATATCCCAGACCCCGTACTCAGAGAGAAATGGTGGCAAATTTGCCCTTTATTACTTCAGCACTTTAAACAATTAACTATCAATCTTTTAACATTTTCACATGTGTAACCTTTCTCCCGCTCAGGTATTTGAATCAGCTTCACCCCAAAAGGTTAAAAGAACCCCACTTTGAAGCAAGATAGCCCTCCTCTTCTCCCCTTCATCCCTTCCCTTGGGATCTGGTCTCTCTCTCTCTCTCTCTCTCTCTCTCTCTCTCTCCCCCTCTCCCCCTCTCTCCCTCTCTCCCTCTTTCCCTCTCTCCCTCTCTCCCTCTCTCTCTTTCTCTCTCTGTCTGTGTAAAGTAATTGAGAATGCATTTTATAGCCAAGATTTTTTTCTTGTCCCTCTGAGAAAAGAATCCTGTGCACTCATTCAGAGGTAAAAGGAAAAAGACTCCAAAATCTGGTTCAAAGCAGAAACATGGATCCTGATGGACAGTTTTCAGTCTAAACAAGATACTCCCAATAATGGAGACCCAAAGATTAACTGCATTTTCACTGGAACTGGATTCTCAGACGTTAATTGCCTATAAAAGATTTTTCCCAGCCTGCCATCTCCGTAACTAATTTGGTTTGCTTCCTGCCTGTTGTAGCCTTTTAGCAAGTAACAAAATTTTGAACTAAACAGTTAGGCAGCAGTAACAATTTTTGAGACATATACAAGTCATTTTTGGACTAAGTTTGGATTATCCAAGTTTTTTTCCTCCATCACAGTTTTTAAACATGGTTTCCAGTAGCTCAGATGAATGGGATAAGTTACGGTTTCATTGTCTTGTGGACCCAATTAACTTAAGTCTGTCATCTGATTACATAGCCTAACACTGACTGGTCATCTCCCAGCATCCATCCATCCATTCACCCATTCATCCAGCAGCCGTCAGAGGGCCGCATAAAGAGCTGGGAGTTCATGGTCTGGTGGAGGACCCAACAGTCCCAGAGTGCTGAGAAGTTTATTTTCAGCAAACTTCTGGAAGGTTGGGACAGTCTGGTAGGTTGGAGGGGAAGATATAATTCAAGTTAAATGGCACCATGAGTCAATTTTAGAAGTTTTTTAAAACTGAGGTTTAATTTACATACAGTAAAATGAACAAATCTTAAGTGTCCAACTTGATGACTTTTTACAAGGTATACACCCGTGTGACCACTAGAACATTTCCATCACCCCAAAAAATACCCGTCCAGTCAATACCCCCCCTTCAGAGATAACCACTATCCTGACATGTTACCAAAATCAGTTTTGACTGATCTTATACTTCATAGACATGGTATCATACAGTCTGTACTTTTTGGGGTCTGACTTTTTTCACTCCACATAATGTCTGTGAGGTTCATCCACGTTGTTGCATGTGTCAGCAGCTTGTCATATTTCATTGAGGAGCAGTATTCCATTGTATGAATACACCATAGCTTGTTTATCCCTTCTGTTGACGGACACTTGGGTTGTTTCTAGTTTGGGGGCTATTTTGAATAAAGCTGCAATGAACATTCCTGTGCAAGTCTTTTTGTGGACATGAGCATTCATTTTCAAGTGAATAAAACTTAGGAAGGTAAGGAGAGTCAGAAGATAAGGAGAGTCAACAGAGTTTCAGTTATTCAATGTGCTGAAACCCTTTATCACAGAGAGAGAAATCCAGGCTGACTGGATTTCAAGACAGGCTAAATGTGTCCCCTCGGAGATGCATGAACTTATTTGAATGTGTTCATCACATGAACTTGTGTGAGGAAGTGAGCTAATCAGGGTGCCTTCAGCTTAGTGACAGAGTTCCCTGCAGGAAGGGGGGCCCCCGATGGACCCCACTTTCAACTTGTTGGGGGACCCGAGATCCTTGGGAGTAAAGCTAAGACGTCTTATCTTGTGTGTTGAAGAGGGGAACCTCCCCATGCCCCATGTGTAAGGAGGGTCCTGAATCTTCCTGTTGGTCCTGATTCCGGTTTCTCAGCAATAGTTACGGTCAAGGGGGAGATGGTGCGTTCTGCTCACAGTTGTTAGGGCTCCAGGTCAGCAGCTCCACCAAGGGCCAGGGGCTGGCATCTCCCCGGCTGTGTGTGTAGCAACACGGGAAGGCCAGTGCCTCATGACGGACAGTTTAATCTCACCTGCCTGCTGTGAGGTATACTTACCACCCCAGAGAATTGCAAAGTATAAATTGTCTCTTAATACTGATAAGCAGTCAGGAGGAGGACAACCCTTGACAAAATATTACACCTTAACTGTATTTCTCAGCTGGGCTCAGGAGATCTGCTTCCTCCTTAGGCTAATGCTATTTCCTATGTCTCCCAGCCCTACAATAATGATTTCTTTAAGCCTTGGTGGGAAGCACCTTAGCGTGGGAGGGGACTGCACTGATGAGGCTGTCTGTCCAGGTGCTCATGTGTGGGGCGGAGGGGGAGCTCTGCCTTCATCAAGTGCATGAATCACTGTGACTTCTGGCTTCGGGCTGGGCTGAGATGGGGGCAAGGGAGGACAGGCTGACCCTGAGAATAGAGGCTGCTGGAGACGGGAGTGGTGACTGGGAGGCCAGACTTTCTGCTGGCCTGGTTTTCTAGTGTACAGGTGCTTGCAGTTCTAAATAAATGTGCAGTGTCAGGGCTTAGCAGCTTCTTAGCTGAGACTTCTAATGAGGGCTGAGCATGGAAATAGGATGGGCCCTCTCTGGGCACTTGTCATATGTTGGATGAACCCAAATTCAGGCCTCATTAAGAAAAACGATAGTCTGGGAGAACTGAGCTTGGGGGTGTGAGAGACCGGGGGGTGGCCGCCTGTCAGACACATTGTGTGCTCCGACGATCCCCCTCCATGAAGCCTGGAGGCTCAGTACTGTGAGGATCGTTGCTTTTTCACTTTGAGAGGTGTCTTTGCGCTTTCTGCAGTGTTTTATTTATTTATTTATTTTTTGGGGTACGCGGGCCTCTCACTGTTGTGGCCTCTCCCGTTGCGGAGCACAGGCTCCGGACGCGCAGGCTCATCGGCCATGGCTCACGGGCCCAGCCTCTCCGCAGCACGTGGGATCTTCCCGGACCTGGGCACGAACCCGTGTGCCCTGCATCGGCAGGCGGACTCTCAACCACTGCGCCACCAGGGAAGCCCTGCAGTGTTTTAAAAACACTGCATTTTGAACATCCATCCCAAAAGAGAGGCCGGAGGCCCAAGGTAGCTTTCCTCTTCACAGATCAGTGTCCAGCGGGGACTCACAAAGGCCCATCTGGTGGTCTTGGCGTGCACTGGTAGCTGGTTTCCCCTGGTTGACCATCCACTCCTGCATTTGTCTGTTCGTTTGTCCATTTACTCATTCAGTGCTGCCACATGCTTAGTGCAAATTGTATTGGGTTGAATAGTGTCCTTCCTAAATTGATGTCCTTCCCTGAAGGGGATTTGGTAATGGGCTGAGTTAGGGTGTGAGGAGGAGAGGGTGATATCAGGGGAGGATCTCATATGCACAGTGGAATGGATCGTGGTACCATTTACAGAGCAAAGAAACACTGGAGGTGTGTGCGTGGGTGAGTGTGTGTGTGTATGTATGTATGTGTGAGCAAACCTCAAATCCATGGCAGTTTCTACAGCATTGCTGTGTTACATGCCTTCCAGCACCCTCAGTGGAAAAGAGGTGAAGCCTCAGAAAGGGCTTTGATTCTGAGAAGGCTTGTGCCCTGTGGTGGACTGGTGTTCTCCAGTGAACTATGGATCTTGGAACGCACACCCTTGGGCATCCCCTCCCGCACTAACCTGGGACTTGGCCTTGTGACTTGCTCTGGCCAATGGGTCATTGGTCAACATAAAGCAGGAAGGGGCTAGATAAGTGCTCGCACTTTGGGGGCTTGTCCTCTTGGAAGCCTCTCTTGGCAGTTGGCCGCCATGTTGTAAAGAGGCTCCAGATGACCACCCGATGAGATGATGAGATACCACGTGGACCAACACCCTTCATGCTCAGGGACCATCTTGGAAGTCCCAGCCCCAGCCAAGAGTCTGCCTGAACACAGCCAGAGGAGTGACCACAGCTACACTCCCTGGAGCAGAACTCATCCCCCCAACAAAATCATGAAGAAGAATAGATCGTCATTGTTCTAAGCCACTGGTTTTGGGTGGTTTGTGATACAGCAATGGATAATGGAAAAGACCTCTTCAGCCAGATGATGTGGGGAGTTGGGCTGCTGCTGGGCTCTTCTGGGTGGAGAGTCTCTGAAACAGACATCTCTAGGCTGCTCTGCCTGCCCGGTTTCTCCTGTTACCTCTTCCTTTACTGTGACATTAGTTGTAGCCTGTGGAGGGTAGTCTGTCTTGGCACGAGGGGGCAATGACAGACGGAATGGCCTCTGTCTCCCTGTCTCTCTTCTCTCCAGTTTTCTGCTTCACCATTCCTTCCCTGGTCTCTATCTGTGCCTGGTTTTCCTCACTTCCTTCTTGCCTCCTTCTCTTCTATTGCTGTGGTGAGCCCCCAAGGCTATAGAAACTTCTGAAACCTGGTTCAGGATATGTCTCAGTGTCCACCTCCCTATTCTTTTTGTTCCCTGTCCTAGCACTGGAGCAAAATTAGGTCTCCTTTGTCTTCTTTTTAACGAACAGGTTTAACCACTGTAAGCTGGCTATTATATTGGATTGAAGATGCTGTTTGTGAGACATTGTCAACTGAGACCCGGGACCAACACTGACACCTCCTTAATTATGTGCCATTAACGAGGTACACGCTGCAGTGAGGGGAACACTGTGGATTCACTCCCGCTTTAATTCTGTGTTGTGTTACATGAAACGCTAATGAGTCCAGAATTCTCAAAGGTCATAATCTGAATACATTTCCTTTTCTTCTTTTTAGGGGAATGGGAATAGGATTCAAAACAATTAAAATGAGATTTACTTCATCATTTGGCTAACAGTGTCCTCGACTGTACTAATTACACTGAGATAGGTATTCATTTGCTGGTCATTTGGACAGATCTGAGTGTGTCTGATTTCTTGTAAGGCCCCCATCTCTGAATTCTACACAAGGTGTTTTTTTTTTCCCAGCTGCTCACCCTATTGATTATGAGAAATAACTGGAAAAAAAATCCACCAAACTCTTACAATATGGAAAGTGCAAATTTAGCAGAACCAGCATTGAATTTTCCAGGGAGTCATTTATCATCCATACAAAGTTTTGGTTCTTTGCAAATAAAAAAGAGAAAGGAATGGTAATTGCTGTGCTCAGTTAATTGACAGAACTGTGTCAAAGAAAGGAGGCATTTCAACAGTGCCTCGGATGATGACATTTGAAGGTTGTTCCCATCCTCTCTTCACTGCTAAATTAGGTAATCATTATTTCCCCATGAATCTTATTAATCTAATGCTGGCTTCTCCCCCCACCCTCAGTTACATTTGAGATTCAGACAGAAATGTGAAGACGGAATGCCGAAGGTCAGATGATAGTTTGGCCGGTTCAGGTTGTATTCCCCAGTTTTGGGATTCAATGCCTGAGTGGGAGAGGGCTAGAGGGAGTCCATCTTTTACAAAGGACCTTCTCATTACATGAGTGGGACCCAGGTTTGAAATCTCCACTGGTGGATTTGAAGAGTAGGTTAGTCCACTAAACATGGTAGGATAATGGTGGCCAGAATGGTGCTTCTCTAGCTTTTTTCTGGTTTTTGGATGGCTTCAGTGGGGGCAGAGGCTCCTCTGTGTACTCAGAGATAATGACAGTATCCAATTTCTCACTGAAAAAAACGGTGCTCATGAGATATAGGGCTTACAATATGGCTTTCGGTGAGACAGAGCTAATAACTGGCTCAGAAAATCAATGCTTGGCTTTCACTAGCTATTATAACCAAAAGGCCAATGTCTGATGGAAACAGATAGACAGTCTGGTGGCAGCACTGGCAATTCCTCAGGAAGACAGATGGACAGCAGTCCTGGATGATGCTTGAAAAACTGCAGGATGCTCTGTGATGATAAAGGCGAAATGTGAAGGTTGTTTCAGTTGAAGACATGTGGGTCAAAAACCCTACCCCCTGTAGTTTCTGACTGGGTTTGGGCAAGACCTCCTCAGCCTGCCTTGATGATCTTCCTGACACTGGTAATATTCTCATGCCATCCCCACCTTGAGTCCTCTTGTCCTTCCCTCCCACTGCAGTTGGGGCTCCTCAGGGCAGCCAATGGGAAGAGCAGCTCCTCCCCCCACCCCAGATGATGGAGCTGAATGTACGTGACAGGTGCATTCTGGGACATGTTCTCACCTCCTCCTAGCTTCCCAAAGAGGAACTGAATAGATGGCCAGTGGGTCTCTGTAGAATCAAAACAAATCTGGAAATTAAAGATGAAACAAACAGATGGAGATATATACCATGTTCTTGGATTGGAAGAATCAACATTGTGAAAATGTCTCTACTACCCAAAGCAATCTACAGATTCAATGCAATCCCTATCAAACTACCACTGGCATTTTTCACAGAACTAGAACAAAAAATTTCACAATTTGTATGGAAACACAAAAGACCCCGAATAGCCAAAGCAATCCTGAGAACGAAAAATGGAGCTGGAGGAATCAGGCTCCCTGACTTCAGACTCTACTACAA
>NC_041231.1:54830776-54831379 GCF_002837175.3 Physeter macrocephalus | reverse complement strand
TAGAACACTCCCTAACACCATACACAAAAATAAACTCAAAATGGATTAAAGACCTAAATATAAGGCCAAACAGTATAAAACTCTTAAAGGAAAACATAGGCAAAACACTCTATGACATAAATCACAGCAAGATCCTTTTGACCCACCTCCTAGAGGAATGGAAATAAAAACAAAAATAAACAAGTGAGACCGAATGAAACTTAAAAGCTTTTGCACAGCAAAGGAAACCATAAACAAGATGAAAAGACAACCTTTAGAATGGGAGAAAATATTTGCAAAAGAAGCAACTGACAAAAGATGAATCTCCAGAATTTACAAGCAGCTCATGCATCTCAATATCAAAAAACACAAACAACCCAATCCAAAAATGGGCAGGAGACCTAAATAAACATTTCTCCTCCCATTACTGGGCATATCCCCTGAGAAAACCATAATTCAAAAAAAGGCATGTACCACAATGTTCATTGCAGCACTATTTACAATAGCCAGGACATGGAAGCAACCTAAGTGTCCATCGACAGGTGAATGGATAAAGAAGATGTGGCACATATATACAATGGAATATTACTCAGCCATAAAAAGAAACGAAACTGAGTTATTTGT
>NC_041231.1:54829416-54830308 GCF_002837175.3 Physeter macrocephalus | reverse complement strand
CAGATCTAGAGAATGGACTTGAGGACACGGGGAGGGGGAAGGGTAAGCTGGGACGAAGTGAGAGAGTGGCATGGACATATATACACTACCAGATGTAAAATAGATAGCTAGTGGAAAGCAGCCACATAGCACAGGGAGATCAGCTCAGTGCTTTGTGACCATCTAGAGGGGTGGGATTGGGAAAGTGGGCGGGAGATGCAAGTGGGAGGGGATATGGGGATATTTGTATATGTATAGCTGACTCACTTTGTTATACAGCAGAAACTAACACACAATTGTAAAGCAATTATACTTCAATAAAGATGTTAAAAAAAAAAGAAATCTGGAAGATTTGTAAAGTAAATTAGATTGACCTTTCACATGTTCCCCGTAGATCAATGGAACAGGATAGAAAGCCCAGAGATAAATCCACACACACATATGTTCACCTTATCTTTGATAAAGGAGGCAAGAATATACAATGGAGAAAAGACAGCCTCTTCAATAAATGGTGGTGGGAAAACTGGACAGCTACATGTAAAAGAATGAGACTAGAACACTCCCTAACACCATACACAAAAATAAACTCCAAATGGATTAAAGACCTAAATGTAAGACCAGACACTATAAAACTGTTAGAGGAAAACATAGGAAAAATACTCTTTGATATAAACCACAGCAAGATCTCTTTTGATCCACCTCCTAGAGTAATGGAAATAAAAACAAAAATAAGTAAATGGGACTTAATTAAACTTAAAAGCTTTTGCACAGCAAAGGAAACCATAAACAAGAGAAAAAGACAACCCTCAGAATGGGAGAGAATACTTGCAAATGAAACAACAGACAAAGGATTAATGTCCAAAATATACAAACAGCTCATGGAGCTCACTATCAAAAAAACAACCAATCCAAT
>NC_041231.1:54825198-54828062 GCF_002837175.3 Physeter macrocephalus | reverse complement strand
CCGCAACGGGAGAAGCCACAGCAGAGGGAGGCCCGCATACACAAAAAAAAAAAAAAAAAAAAAAAAAAAAATCCTCTTAATCAATCTAGTTATTAACATTTAATATTTTAAACAAAAGCCTTTGTGAAAAGAGAGCCTAGCCTTTTTCCCATGGACCCAGAGAGATAAAAATTTCATGTTCCTCTGACAAGTCAGTCAGAATCAAATCTTGGATCACTGAACATGTTTCAAAACTTCTGATTCCCACTTCTAGAGGAAGTGGTATCTGACCATGTCCTTATTCAGAAACAAGGTAACACGACCCATGTTTGTATGAACAATGTAGTAAATGGTTTGGATGCTTCCTTCATTTGGTTTTGTGATGGGAATAAGTCATTTTTCTCCCCTTCATAAGACATTTTCCTTTGTAACTTCAGTCTTCATAGTGAAGTTCAATAAACGACAGCAAAAATGATAGGAAAAAAAATCTTCCTTTGAAAATGATCATTAGTCAACCTATTGTTCCAAGAAGGCAGATGGAACTGTACTTTTTTCTTTCTCTTCCTTTTTCTCTGCCTCACCCCCAAATTGCCTTTGTGTTTCTTGGTGTAGTTTCTAAATTTGGTGAAAACCCATCACCTTCTAAAGTTGTCAAGGAATAAAAAAATCAGAACGATGTGCAAGGTTGAGTAGTTAGATCGTGATGCCCAATGCACTTCCCTTGGCAAAAAGTTACTCCATCTTTTGCCATTCTAGGGAATCCTCACTTGGGATGTTCATGGCTTAGCAGCAGAAGGTGGAGGAAAAGTTCTCGATTTCTATTTTTATTCCCTCAGTCTTCCTTTCAGTATAACTTTCACATTTATGGACCTGCCCACCAGGGACCTTATATACATTAATCACAGGGCGAGCTTCTCAGTGGGCACGTCTGTACTTGTGGCTGCCATAAAAGAAATTAATCAAATTTCATGTCTGGTTTTGGTACCATATGACTCCTTTTCATGGCCCTAGAACTAAAACACGGTAGTTAAAACAGCAAAGTGATATTTATAGGGTAATTTTGATCAAGCTAGTCATAATTTTCTTTCCTGGGTAAGTCTGTATGTCCTTTGTTATAGCTCTAATCACACTGACAGCTTTCCAGAGGGAATGTTAGGGTAGAGGTTATTTGAATATGAAACCAAAGGTTTGACATCAGTTAAGAGTGAATGGTTTTTATTTCCTAACATATGTTTTAATGTAATGTAAGCTTATGGGCTGATTTTCCTCCCTGAATACTATTATTTTAATTTCATTTCATCATCTGTTTTTTTAAAACATCTTTATTGGAGTATAATTGCTTTACAATGGTGTGTTAGTTTCTGCTGTATAACAAAGTGAATCAGCTATACGTATACAAACATCCCCATATCTCCTCCCTCATGCCTCTCCCTCCCAACCTCCCTATCCCACCCCTCTAGGTGGTCACAAAGCACGGAGCTGATCTCCCTGTGCTATGTGGCTTTGTAGTGACGTGGATGGAACTAGAGACTGTCATACAGAGTGAAGCAAGTCAGAAAGAGAAAAATAAATACTGTATGCTAACACATATATATGGAATCATCTTCTGTTTTATGTTATTTTATTTTTAAAGGTTAAGCTCATAGAACAGTGGTGTCTTTTTTGTTTTGTTTTGTTTTACTTGGCTGTACTGTGAGGCTTGCGGGATCTTAGTTCCCCAACCAGGGATTGAACCCAGGCCCCGGCAGTGAAAGTGCTGAGTCCTAACCACTGGATGCCAGGAAATTCCCTTAATTTATTTTTATTTTTATTTTTTATTTTTTTATTTTTTGCGGTACATGGGCCTCTCACTGTTGTGGCCTCTCCCATTGCGGAGCACAGGCTCCGGATACGCAGGCTCATCGTCTATGGCTCACGGGCCCAGCCGCTCCGCGACATGTGGGATCTTCCCAGACCGGGGAACAAACCCGTGTCCCCTGCATTGGCAGGCGGACTCTCAACCACTGTGCCACCAGGGAAGCCTCCCTATTGGCAGGCAGACTCTCAACCACTGTGCCACCAGGGAAGCCTCCCTTAATTTATTTTTTAAAACATTATTTTATTGAAGTAGAGTTGGCTTACAATGTTGTGTTAATTTCTGCTGTACATCAAAGTGATTCAGTTATATATATATATTCTTTTCCATTATGGTTTGTCACAGGATATTGAATGTAGTTCCCTGTGCTATACAGTAGGGCCTTGCTGTTTATCCATCCTGTATATAATAGTTTGCCTCTGCTAATCCCAAACTCCTAGTCCATCCCTCCCCCATATCATTTATTTCATTTACTTTATCACTGAGGCAGAAGGAGAATTGTGCTGGTCTCTCCTCCCCCTGCCCAGGCCGGGGCAGCCTGAAACAGTATCCATCAGTTAAGACATGAACTGATTGTGGGCTATTCACCTCGCTCCCCCATCACCTCCCTACTGAAACTCTAGCTGCAGGCCTCTGTCAGGTTACAAATTTAGCAGCACTTTTCCAGTGCCTTTCCCCTTTCCACATCACTCCAGGGATCTCTATTAACTTAACACACTAAAAATAGCACTGCAGAACTGCTGAACAGGTGAGGGTGACGGGCAGAGCCCGGGGAAGGCCTTTGTTATACAGCAGAAACTAACACACAATTGTAAAGCAATTATACTTCAATAAAGATGTTAAAAAAAAAAGAAATCTGGAAGATTTGTAAAGTAAATTAGATTGACCTTTCACATGTTCCACATGTCTTGAACCAGCTGTCTGGAAACTCTAAATCTTTCTTTTAATAATCCTCTGAGGGCTTCCCTGGTGGCGCAGTGGTTGCGCGTCCGCCTGCCGATGCAGGGGAACCGGGTTCGCGCCCCGGGCT
>NC_041231.1:54821200-54823694 GCF_002837175.3 Physeter macrocephalus | reverse complement strand
ATTTTTATTTTTTATTTTTTTATTTTTTGCGGTACATGGGCCTCTCACTGTTGTGGCCTCTCCCATTGCGGAGCACAGGCTCCGGATACGCAGGCTCATCGTCTATGGCTCACGGGCCCAGCCGCTCCGCGACATGTGGGATCTTCCCAGACCGGGGCACAAACCCGTGTCCCCTGCATTGGCAGGCAGACTCTCAACCACTGTGCCACCAGGGAAGCCTCCCTTAATTTATTTTTTAAAACATTATTTTATTGAAGTAGAGTTGGCTTACAATGTTGTGTTAATTTCTGCTGTACATCAAAGTGATTCAGTTATATATATATATTCTTTTCCATTATGGTTTGTCACAGGATATTGAATGTAGTTCCCTGTGCTATACAGTAGGGCCTTGCTGTTTATCCATCCTGTATATAATAGTTTGCCTCTGCTAATCCCAAACTCCTAGTCCATCCCTCCCCCATATCATTTATTTCATTTACTTTATCACTGAGGCAGAAGGAGAATTGTGCTGGTCTCTCCTCCCCCTGCCCAGGCCGGGGCAGCCTGAAACAGTATCCATCAGTTAAGACATGAACTGATTGTGGGCTATTCACCTCGCTCCCCCATCACCTCCCTACTGAAACTCTAGCTGCAGGCCTCTGTCAGGTTACAAATTTAGCAGCACTTTTCCAGTGCCTTTCCCCTTTCCACATCACTCCAGGGATCTCTATTAACTTAACACACTAAAAATAGCACTGCAGAACTGCTGAACAGGTGAGGGTGACGGGCAGAGCCCGGGGAAGGCTAAATATTGCTCACATTGATCAGAAACCTGGGCCCTGCTCCTGTGACGATTGCGGTTTGACACGAAGCTCATTAAAAATGTTTGTGCATCTGTGGGTTTGAGAGGCAGGAGAGGGGAGTGCATCAGGTCCAGGGCCCTGAGGAAGTGAGGATGCTGTTGCCGAGGTCTTTTCTTACCAAGCTGGGGTTCCCTTTTCTTCTGAATTAATGCAGATCTTGTGTGAGCCTGAATGGGACTTGTCTTCCCTCTTGGCAAGGGTTCTTAGCTGCGAATAAAGCCAACTCTTACCTTGACTTTAATCCTGGGCACGGTGTAAAATCTTTCCTTCTGCAGAGTGTAATGGTCCCATCAAATAATACATCGCAGTGTGTTTTACTTGCTTCAGGCTGAGCAGCTGGTGGGAAAAATTTGTGTTCTGAAGTCTTCTCTGTTTGAGTCTTAGTTCTACCACATCTTAACTGTGCTGTCTTGGACTAGTAATTGAACCTCTCCAGCCTCCTATTTATAAAATAGGAATATTAATTGAAATTTTATTTTATTTTTTTAACATCTTTATTGGAGTATAATTGCTTTACAATGGTGTGTTAGTTTCTGCTGTATAACAAAGTGAATCAGCTATATGTACACATATATCCCCATATCCCCTCCCTTTTGCGTCTCCCTCCCACACTCCCTATCACATCTCTCTAGGTGGTCACAAAGCACTGAGCTGGTCTCCCCAGTGCTATGTGGCTGCTTCCCACTAGCTATCTATTTTACATTTGGTAGTATATATAAGTCCATGCCACTCTCTCACTTCATCCCAGCTTACACTTCCCCCTCCCCGTGTCCATCGACAGATGAATGGATAAAGAAGATGTGGCACATATATACAATGGAATATTACTCAGCCATAAAAAGAAATGAAATTGAGTTATTTGTAGTCAGGTAGATGAACCTAGAATCTGTCATACAGAGTGAAGTAAGTCAGAAAGAGAAAAACAAATACTGTATGCTAACACATATATATGGAATCTAAAAAAAAAAAAATGGTTCTGAAGAACCTAGGGTCAGGACAGCAATAAAGATGCAGATGTAGAGAGTGGACTCATTGTAGTTCTGATTTGTATTTCTCTAATGATTAGTGATGTTGAACATCCTTTCATATGTTTCTTGCCAATCTGTATATCTTCTTTGGAGAAATGTCTATTTAGGTCTTCTGCCCATTTTTGGATTGGGTTGTTTGTTTTTTTGATATTGAGATGCATGAGCTGCTTGAAAATTTTGGAGATTAATCCTTTGTCAGTTGCTTTCTTTGCAAATATTTTCTCCTGAGGGTTGTCTTTTTTGTTTTGTTTATGGTTTCCTTTGCTGTGCAAAAACTTTTAAGTTTCATTAGGTCCCACATGTTTATTTTTGTTTTTACTTTCATTTCTCTAGGAGATGGGTCAAAAAGGATCTTGCTGTGATTTGTGTCATTGAGTGTTCTGCCTATGTTTTCCTCTGAGAGTTTTATACTGTCTGGCGTTACATTTAGGTCTTTAATCCATTTTCAGTTTATTTTTGTGTATGGTGTTAGGGAGTGTTCTAGTTTCATTCTTTTACATGTAGCTGTCCAGTTTTCCGAGCACCACTTATTGAACACGCTCTCTTTTCTCCATTGTATATTCTTGCCTCCTTTATCAAAGATAAGGTGACCATATGTGTGTGGGTTTATCTCTGGGCTTTCTG
>NC_041231.1:54814221-54821060 GCF_002837175.3 Physeter macrocephalus | reverse complement strand
GGGCTTTCTATCCTGTTCCACTGATCTATAGTTCTGTTTTTGTGCCAGTACCATACTGTCTTGATTACTGTAGCTTTGTAGTATAGTCTGAAGTCAAGCAGCCTGATTCCTCCAGCTCCATTTTTCTTTCTCAAGGTTGCTTTGGCCATTTGGGGTCTTTTGTGTTTCCATACAAATTGTGAAATTTTTTGTTCTAGTTCTGTGAAAAATGCCATTGGTAGTTTGTTAGGGATTGTATTGAATCTGTAGATTGCTTTGGGTAGTATAGTCATTTTCTCAGTGTTGATTCTTCCAATCCAGGAACACAGTATATCTCTCCATCTGTTTGTATCAACTTTAATTTCTTTCATCAGTATCTTATAGTTTTCTGCATACAGGTCTTTTGTCTCCTTAGGTAGGTTTATTCCTAGGTAATTTATTCTTTTTGTTGCAGTGGTAAATGGGAGTGTTTCCTTAATTTGTCTTTCAGATTTTTCATCATTAGTGTATAAGAATGCAAGAGATTTCTGTGCATTAATTTTTGCATCCCTCTGCTCTACCAAATTCTTTGATTAGCTCTAGTAGTTTTCTGGTAGCATCTTTAGGATTCTCTATGTATCGTATCATGTCATCTGCAAACAGTGCCAGTTTTACTTGCGGTTTATCACATTGATTGATTTGTATGTATTGAAGAATTCTGCCTTCCTGGGATAAACCCCACTTGATCATGGTGTATGATCCTTTTAATGTGTTGTAGGATTCTGTTTGCTAGTATTTTGTTGAGGATTTTTGCATCTATGTTCATCAGTGATATTGGCCTGTAGTTTTCTTTCTTTGTGACATCTTTGTCTGGTTGTGGTGCTTGTAGTAATCTTTCATGATCCTTTGTATTTCTGCAGTGTCAGTTGTTACTTCTCGTTTTTCATTTGTAATTCTATTGATTTAAGTCTTCTCCCTTTCTTTCTTGATGAGTCTGGCTAATGGTTTACCAATTTTGTTTGCTGTAAACTTCTCTCTTTGAACTGCTTTTGCTGCATCCCATAGATTTTGGGTTATTGTGTTTTCCTTGTCATATGTTTCTAGGTATTTTTTGATTTCCTCTTTGATTTCTTCAGTGATCTCTTGGTTATTTAGTAGCATATTGTTTAGCATCCATGTGTATGTGTGTTTTACAATTTTTTCTTATAATTGATATTTAGTCTCATAGCATTGTGGTCAGAAAGGATACTTGATATGATTTCAATTTTCTTAAATTTACCAAGGCTTGATTTGTGACCCAAGATATGATCTGTCCTGAAGAATGTTCCATGAGCACTTGAGAAGAAATTGTATTGGGTTGATTTTGGATGGAATGTCCTATAAATATCAATTAAGTCCATCTTGTTTAATGTATCATTTAAAGCTTTTGTTTCCTTATTTATTTTCATTTTGGATGATCTGTCCATTGGTGAAAGTGGGGTGTTAAAGTCCCCTACTATGATTGTGTTATGGTCGATTTCCCCTTTTATGGCTGTTAGTATTTGCCTTATATATTGAGGTGCCTTTATGTTGGGTGCATACCTATTTATAATTGTTACATGTTCTTCTTGGATTGATCCCTTGATCATTATGTAGTGTCCTTCTTTGTCTCTTGTAATAGTCTTTATTTTAAAGTCTATTTTGTCATATATGAGAATTGCTACTCTAGCTTTCTTTTGAATTCCATTTGCATGGAATATCTTTTTCCATCCCCTTACTTTCAGTCTATATCTGTCCCTAGGTCTGAAGTGTGTCTCTTGTAGACAGCATATATACAGATCTTGTTTTTGTATCTGTTCAGCCAGTCTCTGTCTTTTGGTTGGAGAATTTTATCCTTTTACATTTAAGGTAGTTATCGATACATGTGTTCCTATTACCATTTTCTTAATTGTTTTGGGTTTGTTTTTGTAGGTCTTTTCCTTCTCTTGTGTTTCCTGCCTACAGAAGTTCCTTTAGCACTTGTTGTAAAGCTGGTTTGGTGGTGCTGAATTCTCTTAGCTTTTGCTTGTCTGTAAAATTTTTACTTTCTCCGTCGAATATAAATGAGATCATTGCTGGGTAGAGTAATCTTGGTTGTTGGTTTTTTCCTTTCATCACTTTAAATATGTCCTGCCACTCCCTTCTGGCTTGCAGAGTTTCTGCTGAAAGATCAGCTGTTAACCTTATGGGGATTCCCTTGTATGTTATTTGTTGTTTTTCCCTTGCTGCTTTTAATATTTTTTCTTTGTATTTAATTTTTGATAGTTTGATTAATATGTGTCTTGTCTTGTTTCTCCTTGGATTTATCCTGTATGGGACTCTCTGCACTTCCTGGACTTGATTTACTATTTCCTGTCCCATATAACGAAGTTTTCAACTATAATCTCTTCAAATATTTTCTCAGTCCCTTTTTTTTCCTCTTCTTCTTTTGGGACCCCTATAGTTCGAATGTTAATGTGTTTAATGTTGTCCCAGAGGTCTCTGAGACTGTCCTGAAGTCTTTTCATTCTTTTTTCTTTATTCTGATCTATGGTAGTTATTTCCACTATTTTATCTTCCAGGTCACTTACCCGTTCTTCTGCCTCAGTTATTCTGCTATTGATTCCTTATAGAGAATTTTAAATTTCATTTATTGTGTTGTTCATCATTGTTTCTTTGCTCTTTAGGTCTTCTAGCTCCTTGTTAAACATTTCTTGTATTTTCTCCATTCTACTTCCAAGATTTTGGATCATCTCTACTATCATTACTGTGAATTCTTTTTCAGGTAGACTGCCGATTTCCTCTTCGTTTGTTTGGTCTGTTGGGTTTTTACCTTGCTCCTTCATCTGCTGTGTATTTCTCTGTCTTCTCATTTTGCTTCACTTACTGTGTTTGGGGTCTCCTTTTCGCAGGCTGCAGGTTCGTAGTTCCCGTTTTTGGTGTCTGTCCCCAGTGGCTAAGGTTGGTTCAGTGGGTTGTTTAGGCCTCCTTGTTGAGGGGACTGGTGCCTGTGTTGTGGTGGATGAGGCTGGATCTTGTCTTTCTGGTGGGCAGGGCTGCATCTGGTGGTGTGTTTTGCATTGTCTTTGAATTTATTATGGTTTTGGGCAGCCTCTCTGCTCTTGGATGGGGTTTTATTCCTGTCTTGCTACTTGTTTGGCATAGTATGTCCAGCACTGTAGTTTACTGGTTGTTGAGAGGAGCTGGGTTTTAGCATTGAGATGGAGATCTCTGGGAGAGCTTCATCATTTAATATTACGTGGGGCTGGGAGGTCTCTGGTGGAGCAGTGTCCTGAATTTGGCTCTCCCTCCTCAGAGGCTCAGGCCTGACACCCAGCTGGAGCACCAAGACTGTGTCAGCCACACAGCCAGTTACGTGGGGAGTTTCTTGTCTTTTGGGATGTCTGAGGTCTTCTGCTAGCATTCAGTAGGTGTTCCGTCAGAGTTGTTGCCATGTAGATGTATTTTTTTTTTTAGATGTAGTTTTGGTGTATTTGTGGGGAGGAAGGTGATCTCCACATCTTACTTCTCTGCCATATTGAAGGTCCCCCCTTAATTGAAATTAACATCTCTGTCACTGGTGTTTGCAAATTCAGATGGGATAGCATTGAGTGTTTGGGGAACTATGAATAGCTGTAGTACTTCCTAAATACCTGTAGTATTAGTCTGATTGTTAATTGTATGTGTCAACTTGACTGTGCTAAGGGATGCCCAGATAGCTGGTAAAGCCTTATCTCTGGGCGTGTCTGTGAGCGTGTTTCCAGATAAGATTAGTATTTGAATCAGTGAACAGCGTAATGAAGATCACCTTCACCAGTGTGGGTGGGCATCATCCAATCTGGTGGAGGCTCTAATAGAACAAAATGGTGGAGGGAGGGCACATTCACTCTTTCTGCTGGAGCTTGGACCTTCATCTTCTCCTGCCCTTCGACATCAGTACTCCTGGTTCTCAGGTCTTCAGGCTAGGACTGAGATGTACACCATTGGCTAACCTGTTTCTCACGCCTGTGGGCTTGGACTGGAATTACATTGCCAGCTTTCTTGGGCCTTCAACTTGCAGATGAAGTTGCCTCCACAATTGCATGAGCCAGTTCCTCAAAATGAATCTCTTTCTTTATATCTATATACATCCTATGGGACCTGTTTCTCTGGAGAACCCTGACTGAGATAATGAAGTTGAACCTAAAGAAAATGCTAATAGCCAACCAATTTTGTCCTATGAAAATGGCCATTTCATATGGTTCAACCTTATATATTAATAAGAGGTTTAGGAAAGTCTTTCTTCCCTTCTCTGAATTGTCCCTGTGAGACAGAAAGATTATAAGCAACCTTATTTTAATGCCTGGGGAAATCTAGGTTTCAAAGGTTACTTGTAACAAGTTGTATAAAAGTCCATGAGTGGAACCCATTCTCCCATTACTCAGTCTGTGGTTTCTTGACCTTGCCCTCCTCTTTAAGGGCCTGAGTTGAAAATGAGAAGCTGGAGAAAGAATGTGATAAAAAGCCATTTCCCCAGCAGTTGAGCGGAGTGTAATATGAGAGGTCACAGCCTCTATAACAAATACCATCTTAAGGAGTGGTCCTCGTGTAAAGCACGCATTCTTGAACTGATGCTGGCTCTCCTAAAACGATGCCTCTTTCCAGCACTGAGTGAACCTCTGCTGGGCTACTGAATACTGTTACTTGTGTGTCTTGTCTCTCAGAATCATCAGAATCACCAGTATGCATGGCTCAGGGCTGACCTGGGGATCCGAGGATGCAGCTCCCCAGTGAGAGGGCTTAGCTGGTCTGGGTCAGAGGATGGTCCATCTTGGGCTTGCCTTTGGCTCAGACAGTTCTCTCAACCTCAGAACTACTGACATTTTGGGTCAGATTCTCTGCGGTGGGGGCTGTCCTGTGCATTGCAGGACATTCAGCAGCATCCTTGGTCTCTACCCACTAGATGCCAGCAGCACTCTCCCCAGTAGTAACAACCCAAACTATCTCCAGGTGTTGTCAAATGTCCCTTGGGGGACAGAATCAGCCCCAGATGAGAACCACTGGGCCCAGGGGACTTCAGAGTATGAGTGAGGGCTGGTCAATGGTTATATATTTCAGAGCATTTACTAATTTGTCTGATGAGCTTCAGCACCTTTGAAAGAATTGCATTTCCTTTTTCTCCCACCTCCCCATGAAAGGTAGTGTTGATTAGGTAAGAGATGAGTCATACTTGGGGATACTCAGTTGCATATGAATAGGAAGAGAGGCGTGCAGTGGCTTGGGTCCTCAGGTGGGAAGAAAAACAGTCTAATAGAAGACCAGGCTCTCTCAGTTTCCTGGCAAAAACATCTGTCTTCTTGTTTTTCTAGTTAATTATGGATTTTCATGAGCTCACTCAGCTAATCAAGTTTAATGACACTAGACCTAAATCACATTATTGTTATTTTTTGAGACACTGTTGGCATCATGCCATGTTAACCCGCCAGCAGCCTGGAGACATGACAGTCACTCAAACCCCGGCACACAGCTTTTATTAGCAGTGCACACAGCCCTTTCATAACCTGTCACCACTGAGATAATGAAGACAAAAGAAAAGCAACAGAAAAAGGGCATTTTCTATAAAGAACACTTTAGGAACTTTATTACAAACCAGAAACTTTATTGCAAGATGGGCAATGAGACATGTGTCCTATATTTACTACCGTTTTCAATATAACTTTGGGTTTGAAGAGACACAGAAAAACATAGGTCAGAAGCAGATATTCCCCTTTATTTCCATGTCCCTGATGATAGCTGGATGCAAGGATTTCCCAGCTGACCGATTGTGACCTACCTTTAGTCTTGATGCTGGGGCTCTGTCTATACCCTTTTCTTTCGTCCTTAGGAATTCCTGGTGGAGAATGGACACCGCTGCTAGTCTTGTCACTGCCTCCTGACCTCACTCACACTTGCCTTACCTCGGATGAATAAAAAATATTGTGTATTCAGTAAAAAAGTCGGGTTCTTTTGCCTTAGGACTTTACATTGCCCGGAGTAAAATTTGTCATATTTGTCATTTAGCATTTCATTTGGTCTGGATTACAAACCAACAGGTTTTTATTTCTTTTTCTTTTTGGAGGGAGGAGGGAGAGGGAGCATTTAAAAAAGTAATGAAAGGAATTTTCTGGATTCTGCAGCTAGAGTGTCCTCTGTTAGATCTTTGCATTACTTTTTATTTTTTTTGTTTTTTTTGGGGGAAAATACACTTTTATTTTCACTAATCTCTAACTAAAATTTAGCATTTCCTTATATTTCAAATGTTGGAAACAAACCACAGTAGTGTTCGCAGAACCTGTGTGACATTACCAGTAGAAATCATAGATATATTCCTATTTGATTAAAGGCAGATCTTTGCATTACTTTAAAAAATTTATTTCATTGAAGTATAGTCGATTTACAATATTGTGTTAATTTCTGCTGTACAGCAAAGTAATTCAGTTATATATATATATATATATATATATATATATATATATATACTCTTTTCCATTATGGTTTATCACAGGATATTGAATATAGTTCCCTGTGCTATACAGTAGGACCTTGTTTATCCATTCTATGTATAATAGGTTGCATCTGCTAATCCTAAACTCCCCGTCCTTCCCTCCCTGACACCCCCTCCCTCTTGGCAACCACAAGTCTGTTCTCTATGTCTGTGAGTCTGTTTCTGTTTCATAGATAGGTTCATTTGTGCCATATTTTAGATTCCACATATAAGTGGTATCATATGGTATTTGTCTTTCTCTTTCTGACTTACTTCACTTAGTATGATAATCTGTCGGTCCATCCATGTTGCTGCAAATGGAATAATTTTATCCTTTTTGTATGGCTGAGTATTCCATTGTATATATGTACCACATCTTCTT